>NC_056731.1:635182142-635332142 GCF_019279795.1 Protopterus annectens
GTCTAAAACTCCCAAAATCAGTAAAGGATTTTAAATATTTGTAATGTATATCTAGAGAGTTGCTAGAAAAACGAGCTTTGTAGTAGCAAGTAGTTCCCGAAGGGCATAAAATCTTAAACTCGAATGTCTATTTTTAGTGACTGCAATCCACAAGGATTTGTAAAATTTGTGGTTTTTGGCAAAGAACACTCCAAAATACATTTCAGCTTCTTTGCTCAAAGAATTCCGAACAAAGGCAGAAATAATTAGAGGGAGTACACAGGCCCAAAAAGGGGAAAGATTGTAAATATTTTCTCTTTGGGTTTACATGATTTAAAATTGAAGTGTTCTCTCCAGGGCAACACAGAAGCATTGTCTGAGTGACTTGCTCAAAGTCAAACAGTAGACAAAAGTAGAAGTGGAAGAATTCAAACTTTGTACTTTGCATTACTGGATGTATTTTAACTGCTCAGGACCATAAATGCCAACAAACTCGACATTACAAGTTAAATAACGTGTAGCAGGGTCATGTATTTTCCGAACAGTTTGAGCTATGAAGCTCTGACTAGCATTGACTGACTGCAGTCCTCTGTGATTTAATGGAAAATGAAGAAATGAATGAAGGTCTGGCATTTGACTTAGAGATTTAGGCCTCCAAGCTCTTGATGAGAGCTGCCTTCTGTAGTCAGAGATGTATGGTTTGACTCTTTGCATCTCTCTTTTCCTACCATGTCTTTGAGCAAGTCACTCCACAGTGCCCTTGGGATTGCGTAAAAAAAAGAAACTACCCTGAATGGTAGATAATTATGCAAGTATGACCGCCACTACTGATAAGCGAGTTCTCAGTGACTTAACATAGATGAGTTCCTATGAGGTCTGCTTCGGAAGGGAAACCCGCACACCTTTTCGAACCCACACTACAAAAGTGGTAAACATGATAATTCCCTTCACAGAATAACTAGTGTAAAACCAATAATCCAAGCAATAAACATACAATTAAATCCATATGTGGCAAAAAGAGTGTCAAAAAATTGGATGGCCAAAGCAGTAAAAAATGCTAGCACTAATTCTATTACTCTAACAAACTGAAAATACTGCTGTTTCAGTGGTAAGCCTCACTTACATTGGCAAGTTGAGAGAGAAGACTTCTAGATGCAGCAGTGCACACAGCAACCATTTGTAGATAAGAGGGTGTGTGAGTTTTTTGGTAACATTTATGGGCCCCTACCAGCAATGGACCCTAGTCAGCTCCTAAGTCCCTCTTGTGCTGGATTCAGGTGTGAGTGGACTCCAGTAGAAGTCCTTAAATATGAAAAACAGTATAATTATGTAGGTCTATCTTTCGCAGTTTTGCTGTACTAATTTTGAACCCTTACGCAACATTCTGCATTATTTATTGATTGATTGATTTATTTACTTACTGCTATAAGTGGTGAAAATCTAAATCCTTTTGGCATCCATCCAGTGCTGAAGGTTTGTGGCTGACTAAGTTTGCAGATTGCAAGATGGGGTTATCCTAGACTCCCCTGTTGATTAGTCTTCTTCAAGAAGGCCTGTCTCTAACAAATGATACCAAAGCCATAGTATTAAACTCCATGCTTAGAAATGCATAATTATACCCTTTGGGAAGTCAAACATCCCAGCTAATTACCATGTTGATAATTTGCCCTATGAGTCCATCCAGTGGTCTGGGATCTGGGTACACACGTAGACAATTATCCATGTCTTTGACTGCCATGTGGCTACAGTGGTAAGGAAATATTTTATGTTGTCCAACTTGTAAGTAAGGACAAGACATCTAGGTTCAAAGCAGTCACTTTCACACTATGATTGTTCTGATAAGGGCAGAGTACCAAGTGCAATGCTCTTCTTTTGGTATTTACTCGACCAGGCATATGCAGCAACTAGAGTGGCTTCAGAGATTCCTTACAAAAATAATACAAGGCATAAGAAACTTGCCTTATGTAGACCACCTTCATGCCCTTTTCCTCTACTTATCCTCCTGTAGATTGCTGAGGGGTGATCTATGCCTGGCTTAAAAGGCATCCGCATAACCCACACTTATAATCTCCTGCCTATTTTAAGTCAAATTGTACCAGAAATACTGGATTTAAGGACCTGAATTTTGTTTCTGACTTAAAACATGCTGGAGAGACATATGTGTCCCAGCTACTGCCCCTCAAGCTTCCCATCTATGTGAAGGTGAGTTCATTTGTTACCTATTTTGAGTGTTACCAGACCAGTGGATGAGGAAGAGGAAACGTGCACTCAGCCTGTCACCAGTGTCCCTTATGGACAAAGGTAGATTATAAATGCCTGGGCCTCAAATGTCCTATTTGGACATGGGACATTATTCTTTCAGGAAGTGGGTAGGCTTAGAAAGAGTTTTAACCTAGTAATCTATGAATATATAAATATCTGAATATTGGCTCCATGCTAGAGTAATAAAGGCCTGCCTGCAAACCAGGCAACTTGAGTTCAGTTAATTTTTTGGCTGTGGCAGAACCAGTGAGGCAAGAGTGAGTGTGAGTGGCTAACACCAGATTGCTTATCACAGGGAAAGTGCAACATAAGTATGTGACTGGCTCTTAGTAGAAGTGGAGTACCACAATGCAGTAGCTATGTTTTTACAGAAAAACACCTACCAAAATTTGCATTGTGGAAGGTAGTGGATGTCGGGCTGACACAGGGACTCTTGTGTAGACCATGGGGGGAAAAATCATCCATTTTATATTGCCTGAATGAGGGCCCCCTCCAAACAGCTTCTACCTTGAGCATTGTCAAACAAGACTGTGGTGATGCTGTTAGTGAAATGTGTTGTAGAGACCAGAAATCCCCATACTAAGTGAATCTGATCCTTTTCACTTGGTCTGTCTGATTCAACTGATTTGGGCCTTTTGACAGATCTAAGCTAGGAAAGCTAGTGCTGCAGTCTTGAATTCCTAAAATGTTCCTTCCCATAATGCACCTATCTTGCCTAAGATAGATTCTTTAATATCTCGTTTGCAGCCATCTTGCTCAGACAGCCTGAAACTTTGTAGTTAAGTGCTCTGTTGCCTTTATTCATGTGTGCTTCTTAGATTTGTTGTTTTTATACATGTTCCCAGATATTTTTGGCGTGGTGTAGATGCAGATTGTTGCCCTCAATAAAATGTATTCCAGTGCTTTTGTTAAAATAAACAGCTTTCCATCAATACATTGTGGACAATAACCACCCACCCCACCTCTGGATAGATATGACCTGTGCATATATTTTTCGGGTTGAACATTTTAGGTGTGGAATGTACAGTGTGCAAGTTCTTTGCATGGAGATCTCTTTCTGACGGAAAATGTGATCAAGTTACTTTCCGATCAGGAGGGAGATGAGACCAGGAAAACTGCTTACAAAGTTTAGTACAGAGAAAAAACAGATTGCTCACAAGACAGAAATTAATAAAAAGAAGGCTGACTTCATCTTTGAAGGTGCTGAAGCAGGTCTGTCTTACAAAGTCTTATAATCTATGAACCTATGGATTCACCACCTTTCGCACAAATCCTCTCTGAGCCTATACTAATGTTATACTAATTGTAGACAAGTCGCTGACCATGAGATCAAGCCAATGACCTCAGGGGCAGGAACATTCCCAGTTCCCATCAAATCCTCTCTCAGGTTATTGTAATATCAGAAGTGCTTCAGTCATGGAACTGGGTCAAGTGTTAAGTGATTCTTGAAGACACAAATAGAGATGGGTGCCTACTTGGAACTGACAGAGGATATGGCCGTAGTCTCCTACCCAGTAGGGATTATCTGGAAATGAGGTAGGCATTTGCTTTTGGCACCTTTGGATTTGGGGCTCTGACCTGGGCCACCCATATGAATAGATTTTAGAGAAACCTTAGATGATAATTGGAGACGCTGAAGAAACCTACTACGCCAGATTGAAGGAAATTGTTGGCAACCATCTTGAATACGATGTACAGAATTAGAAATCTTCATGTGGCTCCTGTACAATGTAGCTGATGGAGCAGCTCAGGCAGTGGGAACATGCATCTGTATGATGTCCCTTGCCTGGCTCTGTTTGTGATTTTTTTGGATAATTTCAAAGTGTACTTTATTTGTACCCTAGTATGATTGATCTTGATTTTGGTCCAGCTGTCGAGGAGCACATGCAGAAGTGTGAGCAGGGTGGGAAATGCGCTAGCTGCTGTTTTGTGTGATATGCAGTAGGAAGGACTCCAATATCTAGTTCCAAAAATCTGAGTCTTCCATCTGATGGGGGTGGCTGAGACAGAGGCAGTCTTTAACTGACACAGACCAAGAGGCTGTGGATGTCTGCTGAACCAGAGATATTGTTGGCCATTTCTGACTGCCACAGTCACAACCCTGAAGGGCTACTTGTCTGCTCCGTTCTGGAGGCATTTGGAGTCTTCTGTTCCAACACTACCTGTCTGGATGGCCATCATGCAGGATTCCTGGTTCCAAAAAGGAAGTTCTGTCCTTACGAGAAAAGATTGTAAAAAAAAAAAAAAACCTCAGGCCAATTTTGACCTATGTTACCTCTACATATTAAAGAAAATAGACCCAGTTCAGTCCAGGATTCTTAATCCCAGATAAATCCCCTGGGCATTGGGGCAATATTGCTTTGCTTCTAAATAGGAGACCATCTTTTAACAGTTCTGGGCCTTGCCCTTTGGTCTCACAACAGTCCCATGGATGTTAACCAAGTGCATAGCAATAGTTGCAACCCATCGGATTGTTTCTCTACTTGGAAGATTGACTTCTAGCTGCCACAACAGTGGAATCTTTTTTAAAAGCTAGGAATTGTTCTCCAAGGATTTTTTTTGTCCTTGGGAATCTCAATCAGTGCAGAAAAGTCACTACTAGAATCTAATCAGACTATTCAATTCCATCAACTGCACTCTACTGTTCGCTGCATAATTTCCTTGCCACCAGACAGGTTGCAAGTTTACACAAGACAATTCAGGATTTTTTGCAGTGTGACGCTCTCCCAGCCATTTCGGTTTTCTGGGTTTTGGGTCACTGGCTCACCTGACAGCTAATATTCTAGTTGCTCAGTTTGCCTGCTGCCACACGAGGGTGTTGTAGTGGTTACTATGCAATTGATCTGATTTGAGTCTTAGTCTCTACTACCTTCTAACCACCAGTTACAAAGTTCTTCTACGTTTGTGGATTCCATTCATCCCTGTCCACTTAGAAAGTTCTTCCTCCTCTGACTGCAATAGTCAAAACAGATGCCCTTCTTTTAGGGTGGGGGATATTTTTAAGGGAGGATTATTCAAGTTGCTTGGAATGTTCAAGAGATTCATCTTCAGATCAGTTTCCTAGAAATGATGATCCCCCTATCCATTACCTGGGCTTCGAGATTAGTTTTCTTTGGGTGTGATATCTGTTCAGACTGGCACCATGATTGTTATATGGTATATCATGGGGGGGGGCAGGTCTTTATCCCTTATGTCTGGAAGCAATGAGTGATGTAGTGTTGGGCAATAAACTTGCACCTCTTTCTGGTAGCAGTGCCATCAGAAGGGTCATCAGAACAGTTCTTGTGCCTTCATCAATCTGTGTTTCAGACCATCTTCAGTCATTGGGGGCCATCTGTGCTGCAGTCTCTTTGCATTTTCTGCTACCACCAAGACCAGCACCTTGTTTACCATGATCTCTCAAGACATGCAGTCCTAGAGAGTTGATTCAGTTGAGCAGTGGCCTTTTGTGATCCTATATGCTTGTCTACCAGAACCCCTGATACCAAAGTTTTCACAGAAAGCCCTTTGGTATAGTGTCTTAACTTTATTGCTCCATTTTTACCCAGATGCATTTTGATTTCCAGTGCCGAGGCTTCATCTAGAGTTGGTACAAGATCTTCTATCCTATCTGTCTTGGAAGCCTCCCCTTATCTCCAGGACTTGAAATTAACTGCCTGGTTTCTCCAATTCCAGTAATGGTCATGCACTCCACTTTATCCCAGGACTTTGTTCAGATTCATTCAGCCTCCCAGAAAGATTCTACACACAAGCCCCGTCGTAGTAAATGGACGTGTTTTGTTTACTGGGCTTTCTCCGGAGAGAGAGAGCAATCCCTTTGAAGTCTCGGTTCTTAACTTTTTATAGTTCTCATCAACCTTATTCAGTTGTGGTACCAGTTTCTCCATAGTTAAAGTCAAGTTGGCTTTAGTTTTCTTCCACAAGCAGACTTCTGCTTGGTGGCATCATGCGGACTGTGCAAGGCATTCCTGAGAGTTGTCTTTTTTTCTTATACCACTGGTGAAACGGACTGCCCCTCTTTGGAATCTGTTTGGTGTCTGGGGTCCCTAAAACGGCCTTCTTTTGAACCAGCATATTCTGCTGCTTTGCGATTTCTTTCATGAAAAAGTCTTTTGCCAGATGAATTTCTGAATTACATGCTCTTTTCTTCTCTCTGGCCATACCTCATTTTTTCATAAGTCTCTCTCTGAACTAATCCAACCTTCATTCCCAAAGTGGCCTCTTAATCCATCCTAAACCATATGATCCACCTTCTGGTATTCTCTTTTTAAAAAGAGCAAGTATACTCTTCATACCCCTAGATTTTTCACAGGCAATTTCGATTTTATTTTCAGTGCACAAAAGGACTCTGGAAATCTTCAGGTTTCTGTTTTTGCACAAAAAAGACTGGGAAAGAGTGCCTAGGATAATACTGTCCGGATGGCTGGCTTGGCTATACCACGTTTGCTCATACAAATCATAATGAACCACTGTAAGTTAAACTAAGATTGCCTTAAATGCATTCTTTGGCTACATCTACAGTGCCTTTCAAGATTCATCTATTGACATTTGTGCTGTAGCAACTTAATCCACATTGCATACTTTGATTTAAATATCCAGGGCTTCCTTTGGAGCCTCCATTCTCAGTGTTTCACTAACTGGATTGATCACATTGAAAATGATATGACAGTTGCATATTTGCCATAACCCTGGATCCTTTCATTCCTGTTAGTTCAATATGACATCCCTCTCACCATCTCCCTTTTGCTTTGTTTGAGGATTTGGAAGTTCATGTTCTGTATTACCTATTTTAGGCAGCAAACTTGATCTGAAGGAAGCTAGCTTAGGCCAGGTGCATCATTGGAGGGAACGTTTTGTGGAGGTAGAAGCTGGAGCACTAACTTTGCAGGCTGGGATCCGACAAGCAGCCTAAAGACCTATCAGTTGTACAAGATAGACTGGAATGAAAGAATCCAGCATTATGGTAAAAATCCAGCATTATGGTAAGTACATAACTAAACTTTTCTCAAAGATGTGATGTGAATACAAGTACATCTTGGCACCAGCTCTTCTCAAACAAGTTTTATTCCTAAAAGATGCTCTAACTGCAGGGTTGTTGCGAGTTGAATGATTTAGGCTAATTTTGGTTTGAAGCATGTTGTGCTGCAGACAAGTGCTTCAGTGAATATTGTATGTGCAGTTTAGTGCTGCTCTCTGTCCTAAGTGTTCGATTTCCCTGTCTTTAGCTAAGCTAGTGTTTACGGATTCTTTGCACTATCCTTCAGATTTATGCATTGACACTAATATTTACTATTTTTCAGGTAACTAGTGATCCTACAGCTCAGTCAAGCAGAGTGATATCCCCTAGTCCTAAGAAAGCTTTAGGACTAAAACCCCAGCTTTTGTTGGAGTCCTCAAAAGTCATTGCCAAAGCTACTGTCTCAAGTCCTCACAAACCAGCAGTATCTGAAGCACAAACAGCAAAAGCAGCAGCTTCTCAACCAAGTCAGGTCCGAGAATTGACTAGAGGTACAGATATAAAGTTGCAGCCAAATAACAAGAATACTACACCAGGTAATCAGTGTAAAAAAGTAAAATAAAAAATAAACTATAAAGTGCATTCGTTAACAATGCTGTACTAGTTTTGTAGTTGTGTACAACTGTAATTAATGGTGTAATGTACATTTATATCCCATCAATAATATTGTTTTATCTAGACCAATTTGGTGAGTTTGCAGTTGGATTCATCCTGTCTTGCATTCTAATTGGAACCCCCTCTCTTCTCCTACATATTCTCTGCATATTCTGCACTAAGGGTGAATGTAACTTGCACTGCTTCTTGCTGTGACCTCAGTTGCCATATTAGGTGTGTGACTGGGACCCTAAGCCTGTCTATTTACTTCTGCCACCTAAATAGTTTGTATTTTAATCTTGACTGATATCAGTGAAATATTTTTGCATTTTAATTTTTTAATTTAAAGCTTTTAAGTGTCCTCGTGGCAAACAAATAATGTGCCAAGACCTCCATCAATATTTCTGCTGGCTGTGGGGTACAGAGAAGTATGACAGGATACATTATCTTGTGCTCCAGCAGTTAATCCTGGGCATCCACAGTTATCTGAGGGACAAACACTTGGCTTTCCTTGCTACAATGAAGATGGAGATGATTCAAAATTCTTTATTTAATGACAGAAAAGATTCAACTGGTGGACCCAAGTGTCTGCTTGAACATAGTTAGACTTGTGAAATGGAGGGTAGGCCTTCTTCACAACCTCCTGCAGAGAAGTCTATTTGTAAAACTGTCACCCATTCTCAGTGTTTGGTGACTTTATCCTTTGCTATCAGGGGTTCAAGTTAATAGGCCTATAGATGATGCACTCCCCCCAATCTCCCAAGGTGGGTGTGTGTGTGTGTGTGTGTGTGTGTGTGTGTGTGTGTGTGTGTGTGTGTGTGTGTGTGTGTGTGTGTGTGTGTGTGTGTGTGTGTGTGTGTGTGTGGAAGGGGGGGATCCTGAGGTGTAGGCATTCTCCATTCTTTTGTTCGGGTCATCATTCTTTGGGTTGGTGGTGCAATAGCCCAAGGATTCTTCTCCCTGTTTTCTACTATATCACTACCATATTTCAGGCAGGTGATAAAAGTCTGATAGGACCAGTCAGTATCTCTTTGGGATTACACCAATAGTGATCATTGTCTGGTGCTACTCTCCTATCTCCCCTTACCAGTGTATTCAGGTGTGCTTCTGAGTGAATTTGTGTCTGCTGGCAGGAACATGGCTTTCACATACTTGTGCTTGCTTGGCTGTCAAGTAGGAATAAGTTTGTCCTTGCTTGAGCTAATGGTACTTGTCCATGTCATAAGAAGTCTATGTAGACATTGTCTGTTGCCTCTGTGACACTAGTACTGCTGCCATGGTCTCTCCTTTTGAGGCTTATGAAGTGCATCATGGACTGGCCTGTGTTTACCACGATGTTCATCATAGTGGTTGAAAACTTGCTATAGAGAAGGTTGTCATCTTGTGTTCTTTATCTAGTCCGTTAGCTTGTGGACTAGAAACAGATTCCCTCATAGTCTCTGGAATGGCTACACTTTTGTGCCTGCAGTACTGGAGGGTAACCACAGAGTAAAACAAATAAAAAAAAAAAATCCTCCTAATTTGCAGAGGACTACATTCATTAATGTTGGGTTGGACTGTCCTCTGTTTTGTTGTAGTTTGGAAGCCTGGGTGAGGATGTGCAGGAAGGTCCAGACTTGTACCCTCTTTTTCTAGGCTTGATGGTCAACACAATTTATAGTGCTATTTTACACCTGAAGATGTGGGTTGCTGTCGTGGGCTACGAGTTGACAGTGGTCAGACTCGTACTATAATCGCTCATATTCTATATATTTATGTGATCCTGGGACATGGACTATGTCTGCCAGTCTTCAGGTGTGCCTTCCAATTTTTTTCCAGCCAGAACTCATCACAAGTCCCAATGACAGATGTTTTATTGGAGAATGGGAGTTTACATGAGCTGATTTCTGATTCATGGAAGGTGCACATGTTCTTCATGTTTCACCGTTGCAGTCATCACTTGTGGGTTATCCCTGTTGGGTAGCCCTCAGCCACCCCAAGTACCAGAGTAAAGGTTTCCCTCCTGCATCGGCTGTTCTGTGAATGTGGCTAATGTCAGGTCGTCGGGGCTATAAAGGGAGACATCCGACACCATTACATCAGTCTTTCTTGCCGTGGAGCCTGAAGCAGAAGCAGTTTTGCAAGTGTGATGGTCTGCCGTTGCCAGAGTGAAGACAGCCGTCTAAAGCAAAGTACACCATTGGGGAATTTTTTCTTGCCTTAAACCGATGTCCGAAAAAGTTAATAACTGTCTCAGTTGTGAAAAACAAATCTACACAGACTTCTATTCTCTCTGCGTCACCTGTTTAGGCCCAGACCACGACGTTCCAGGGTGTCGCTTCTCTGCCCTCTTTAATGCTCGTATTATAAAAAAAAGAGCTGATATTGTAACTAGGCATTTTAGTCTGTCTTTCCAGTAATGTGAAATGGCATCTGTGTCCGGCAGTGTCTGACTTTCCCAGGAAGAAAAAAGACATGGGCAAGGATAGGCCTCCAAAAGTTGGGCCTTCTAATGTTCCTGGACTACCGTCCACCCTTTCTCAAAGTAAGGTTACAGCTGAACTCAGTGAGGCACCTTCGCAGCCCCTGATGACAGCCGACGATCCGCTGTAGGCCTCTACTGAGACCAATTTGGAGTCCAGTACACCACCAGATCAACCTCCTGCCGAGTTGTTGTTTGATGTTCTTCTTGTTTTACTGTTGCAGTCATCACATTTGGGTCATCTGCCTGCAGGTAGCCCGCAGCCAGCCTGAATACCAGAATCTTGGGATTTCTGCGTCGGATGCTGTCGCTTCTTCCATGACGTCAGGGCTATAAAACATGCAGCCAACGCCATTACATCAGTCTTTCTTGCTGTGCGGTACCCGAAGTAGAAGCAGTTCGCAAGTGCCGGTCTTCCGCCTCCTGAAATTTAATTTTTGTTTTTCGAGTTTCAGACCGGAAGTCTTCTAAAAGATAAGTACCCCATTGGAGATCCTTTTTTTCTTGCTCTAACTGATGTCAGAAAAAAAAAATTGTCTTGCCTGTGGAAAGCAAATAGCTCACAGAGATTTTCATTCTTACTGTGTCACCTGTTTAGGCCAAGACCACGACATCCCTTGCTGTCAGTTTTGTGTTTTGTTCAACGCCCAAACTATTCGTCGTCGGGCTATTTTTGTTGCTAAATTCTTTCGCTCTCGGTCGCCTTATTCCGAAATGGCTTTGATAAGCCATCCGACTACCGATCTTCTGAAAAAACATAAGGATAAAGACAGAAACAGACTGCATATGTCCAAAACTGCCGACGACGCTGCCATTACGCTAGTCCGCCGGTACTCAGTGAGGCTCTTTCACAGACCCTGATACCCGCTTCTACAAATTCGCAGGCCTCTACTAAGACCCATTCGGTGTCTGGTATGGTGTGAGATGCTTCTTCGACTGTGGAACCTGCGGATGTCTCTACCTTGGATGGGCCCGGAGCCACTGTGCAGGCATCGGCTTCTGAGGGTGTATTCAGGCCGATTTTCATATTAAACTGACTACTTTGTTTCATACCAAAAATTCTGAGTTTCGCAGGCCTAGAGTACGCACTACGCCTAGGAAACCGACCAGAGTGCATTCTCAGGCCCACATGCCTCAAAAACAAATGCTTAGAATGGCTGAAGACCTTATTACTTTAATTAGGGGAAGTCAGCCTTCCCCCTCAAAAAGACCTAGAACTGATTTTCCTTCTAATTCTTCTGATCTGGAGTCTGATAACTCTGACCCTTCTGATTACCAGGAACATACCCTTATCTACCTATGAGGATTCTGATGCAGAGGATTCCATTCCCTCTGCTTCTCCACCAGAAGATTTTTCTTTTCGTGAAACCCTGCATACCCTTAGAGAGCATTTCCGCTGGGAGAGCCAGGACTACTCTCAGTCCAAAAAGAGACTCTGGGGATTTTTAAACTTGTCTCAGCACGGGCCTCTAGCTATCCCTCCTGTTCTGGAAATTGTAGATGTCTTCTTGGAATCCAGCCTTACTCCTGATACTTTGCCTCCAGCTCCCAGGAAACCTGACTGGTACTATAGAGTACCTGACTCCCACAAATTCCTCTTTAACAATCCTGCTGCTGATCCAGAGACCATTTCCCAGGGACCTAAAGGCATTAATGCTACTATGGCCAAAAATCCTACCCCTTCGGACAGGGATTCTAGGGCTTTAGACAGATGGGGTAAGAAGGTCTACACCTCTTCTACTCTTGCCATCAGGGCTTTAAATTGCCGGTTTCATATGTCAAAGTATCGGCAACATATTATGGAACTAATTAAACAGAAAATTATGTTGATTCCTGATTGTGCAGAACATAAAGATTTACAAGAGTTAATGCATTCTGCTAACCAATTTGGTAAATATACTTTGCAATGTGGTTTTGATGCCTTAGAAGCATCTTGCAGGGCTGCTGTCACTGGGTCTGTTCTTAGAAGGCATGCTTGGCTTAAGGAACAAACCTTGTCAGACCATGTCAAAGCAAAATTACTAGATGCACCATTAAACCAAGAGAGTCTATTTGGCAATAAAGCAGAAGTCCTCAAAAGGATGGAGGAAAAAGCTAAATCTATGCAAACTGTTAAAGATTTCTTACAAGTGCAGCCACCTCAATTCAGTAGACATTGGCCTTCTAAGAACTGGTCTTTTCCAGTCCCTCCCAGACCTTCTCAGTCCAAACCCAGGGGCAGCAGACCACCAAAACTACAGTCTCAGGGTATGCACAGATCTAAGCAATTGAGTGCTCCCACTTCCAAAAGCAGGAGTAGTAAGCCTCTATCCTATGGTAAAATCTCACAATGACTTATCCTTAACTCTTCCAAGCCTTGCCCAAGTACTTACACCTTTAGGAGGAAAACTTGCCCTGCATGCCAAAAACTGGGAGTACATTACCCAGGACCGATGGGTCTTAAACATGGTTTCCCAGGGATACAGAATCCACTTCAATTCACTTCCAACCCCAAGAGGATGGCCAGACCTCCCCCCAAACCAGTGAGCAGAGGCCCAAAAGGCAAGTACTTTCTCTTCTCAGTATCAAGGCTATTCAACCTGTCCCAGCAGAACAATGGGGACAAGGCTTTTATTCCAGATTGTTTCTGGTAGCCAGAAAATAAAACTCTTGGTGCCCTATCCTGGATCTGTCTATTCTCAACACCTTTCTGGTGATTCCAAGATTCAAAATGCTTACTCTCCAACAGCTGCTTCCTATGCTAACCAAGGACTCCTGGCTAGCAACCCTAGACTTGAAAGAAGCTTATCTGCACATAAGGGAATCTTGCAGAAAATACCCGCGCTTCAGAGCAGGCTCTATGCACTATCAGTTCGCTGCACTTCCCTTTGGCTTATCTGCTGCGCCCAGGGTATTCACAAAATGCCTAGCTCCAACCATTGCATATTGCAGGCAGAGTAGAATTCAAATTTACCCATACTTGGACGATTGCCTGATTCAGGCAGACAGACCGGAATTGCTACTACAGCGCCTGCATTTGTAAAGAGACTTCTAACTTCACTGGGGTACATCCTCAACAAAAAGAAATCACATCTGGTACCCAGCCAACAGATTGTATTCCTGGGAGCAAGCTTGAACACAACTTCCCAGATGGCATTCTTCACTCCAGGAAAAACAAATTTGACAAACTACTTCAATCTACTGGCCACCAAAACGCAGCTATCTGCAAGAAAGACACTGCAAGCCCCTAGGGTTCATGGCCTCTTGCATTCTACTAATTCAATGTGCAAGACTGCATATGAGGAAACTTCAATGGTACTTAAAAAGTCTCTGGTGTCAACATTCTCAGGACCTGGAAACAATGATTCCTATCATTCCTTGCCTAAGGACAGAGTTCCTTTGGTGGGCAGAGGCCTGCTAGCACAACAAGGGACTCCCTTTCACTCTACCCCCTGCCACCCAAACCCTAACAGACGCGTCAAGACTATGCATAGGGGGTTCACATGGTAGGACAATGCATTCAGGGCAAATGGAGCCCAAAGCAAATGTACCTGCATATCAATCAAAAAGAAATGTTAGCTGTACAGAAGGCCTTCAAAGACCTTATTCTTCCTGGACAACTATTGGTAAAGACAGACAACACCACAGTTATGTGGTACATAAGTAGAAGGGAACCCATTCCTACCCACTCTGCAGATTAACCCTGACTCTGTGGAACACAGCACAGCCTTGAGCAGCTAAGTTCACCTGGAAGCTCAGTTTCTGCCAGGCAACCTAAATTCACTGGCAGACTTGAGCAGAAATCTCATGGACCCACACGATTGGAAACTGGAACCCAAAATATTCAAGCTTTTGAGGAACAGGTGGGGGGAGGGCATTAGAGGTGGACCTCTTTGCTTCCCCTCAGAACTATCAATTGAGCAAATATTGCACCAGAACTCCCCACAACCAAGCTTGGAAAGTGGATGCCCTGTCATTTACCTGAGAAAGCCACTCAATCTATGCCTTTCCCCCTCTGCCCCTCTTCTCAAAGGTTCTACTAAAGATCAAACAGGACAAGCCACGGACAATCCTGATTGCACCAGACTGGCCACGCCAGCACTGGTACCCTCTTGTGTAGTTTGACAGTAGTGCCACCATGGCATCTGCCTCAGACCCCTTCCCTGCTGTCCCAGCAGGAGGGCCAGATTTTGCACCCTCATCTACAGACCCTGAACCTAGCAGCCTGGCTCATCCCCTAAACTCATCACCAACAACCCTCAGCAAGCAGGTGCTGGATGTCATTCTTGAGGTAAGGAGGCCTAGTACTAGAAAATCCTCTTCAGAAAAGTAGAAAAGATGCTGTTCCTGAAGCCAGTCTTGGGGAATGGGCACAACTCTGCTCAGCTTACCTCATGTACTAGGTTACTTAACAGAAATGCTCCACAAAGACTTATCTGTTTCTTCAATTAAGATTCATGCCTCTGCCATCTCAGCTAATTATAATACTGGGCCATCCCTTTTCTCTCATCCTCTGGTCAAGTAGTTCCTGAGGGGAGCCAAAAATGTAAGACCCCCCCCCCCCCCCCCAAGGAGATTTCTCACTCCAGCCTGGGACCTTAACTTTGTATTGGAAAAGCACTCACTTCCACCCTTTGAACCTGCTGTTACAGCAGAGTTAAAATTCCTATTATGGAAAACAGCTTTACTTCTAGCAATCACTTCAGCAAGAAGAGTGTCTGAATTGCAGGCCCTTATGGCCGTGGAACCCTTCATTACCTTCCATGCGGACAGGGTTTCCCTCAGGACTAACCCATCATTTATGCCCAAGGTGGTATCTAGTGTGGCTTTAAACCAATCCATTCATTTGCCAACTTTATTCCCTAATCCCCAGAATAAAGGGGAAAGGATCCTGCACTCCCTGGACATGCACAGGCAGCTTAATTTCTAGCTGGGCAGGACTAAGCCTCTCAGAAAATCCGACCAGATGCAAGTCGACTTTGCTTCAGGGGTCAGAGGGCAAGGCCATTTCAAAGCAAACAATTTCTAAATAGATAGCACACTGCATCCATTTCTGCTACAAACACCATGGGAAGCCTACCCCACAGGGATCAGAACACATTCCACTAAGGGCTACCTCAACCTCTACAGCATTTCTCAGAGAAGTCCCTACCAGGGTCATCCTGGAAGCTGCAACCTGGAGCTCTGTACACACTTTCACCAAGCATTACCACTTGCCTATCTTTTCTAAATCCAGAGCTGGACACAGCAGGCTTACAGAGCCTGATTGGCAGTCCTAATGCTTCTTAATTACTTCCACCCATCCACAGCTTTGGGAATCAACCCACATGCGATGACTGCAATAGTGAAACATTAAGAACATAGTACAGTTGTGTACACTTACCATAAATGTAGATGTTTGACTGTATTCAATGTTGCAGCCCTGATTACCCTCCCTCCAGCCCCCTGACTTCTCTTTACTTCTACTTATCTTTTTTTGTTTGGAATATTTTATATCATTGGTATTTGCTTTTTGCTGGGGTGTTCCATACCATGCAATTGCTTCCTATTTTGGGGACTCCTGACATCTGGAGCAAGAAAAACTGATGTAATGGCATCGGTTGCATGTTTTATACCCCTGATGACCTGACGTCATGGAAGTAGCGATTGCATCCGACGCAGAAATCCCAAGACTCTGGTATTCAAGCCGGCTGAAGGTTGCCTGCAGGCAGATAACCCAAATGTAATGAGTGCAACAGTGAATGCACTCTAAACTTGATAGATACTACAGGGTGCTAGACTCACAATACCTATTTAAAAACCCTGCTGCAGACCCTGAAGTAATTAGGGCCGTAAGCAAGCTAGAGCAAGTTCTTCTAAAAACCTCACCCCAACTGACAAAGCAGAGCTGTAGATGAGATGCGTAAAAAGGTTTATACTTCAGCCATTAGGGCTTTAAACTGTCAATTTTATATGATCAAATTCCAGCAGAATGTGCTCGAACTCTCTAAACAGAAAATATTTGCCTTGCCTGACAGTAACACTACCAGAGAATTAACAGACCTTTGTACAGTCAAGCTTTCAGGTAGCAAAGCATTCCTTACATTGTGGTTATGATGCCTTAGAAGCCTCTACCAGGGCTGTGCAGCTACAGGATCATTTATAAGCAGGCACGCCTTGTTAAGGGAGCAACCTTTGCCTGACCAGGTAAAATCCTAATTTTTAGATGCCTCTTTATCCAAAGAGCAGTTGTTTGGCCCCAAGGCCAATGAAGTCATCAGGAAAATGGAGGACAAAGCCAAATCCATGCAGACTGTCAAGGACTTTTTGCAGGTACAGCCTCCAAGGTTCAGCAGAAACTTCCCTACCAAGCACTTTTCCTTTCCCTCTCAGGCTACGCCAGTTCGGAGAAAGGGACGCAGAGAGTGAACCCCTAGGCCGCAGGCATACAGCCAACAAAACTAGGCAGTGGTCCACAGCCCCTCCAAGACAGGGGAGTTCTAAGCCCAGTTCCTTCACCAGAGAATCGCAATGACTCCCTCCCCTCCTCTCTGCCCCCCAGGTCTCCAGACAAGTTGGGAGGAAGACTTTCCCTCTTCCTAGAAAACTGGCAGGCCATCACCTCAGATCTATGGCTGCCTGAAAATTATTACCAGAGGGCACAGATTCTATTTCAAAGAAAAAAGAGGAGATCAGGTTGCCCAGATGTCCCTGCAAACCAGGCAGCAGAAGGTATTAGCCAGTTCCAAAACCTTTACGCCCAGGTTGCTGTAGAACCCGTGCCCATGGAACAGACTGGGAAGGGATTTTACTCATGGCTATTACTGGTTCCCAGAAAAGAGGGCACATGGCACCCTTTCCTAAACCTCTCTACCCTGAATCTCTCCCTTCTGGTTCCAAAATTCAATATGTTGACACCAGAAAAAAAACACTGCCTATGCTCCTACCACAAGCCTGGCTAGTGACCCTAGACCTGAAGGATGCCTACCTGCATGTTCCTATCGGAGAGTTCTGCAGGAGTTACCCAAGGTTCAGAACAGGGTCCCAACACTTTCAGTTCTCTGCTCCACCCTTTATTTATCCACTGCTCCCAGAGTCTTTACAAAGTGTTTGGCTCCAGTCATTGCTTACTTCAGAGAGCCATACACATTTACCCCTATCTAGACGACTGTCTCATTCAGGCAGAAACCAAGGAAAAGATCCTACAGGACCTCTCCTTTGTGCAGACCATACTGACCTCACTATGGTTCACCATAAACGTAGAGAAAATCCCAGCTGCTACCCACACGAAGGCTTACCTTCCTGGGCACTCTGCTAAACACATCCAAGCAAATGCCCCCCCGAAGCAGACCTTTCTGCAGTCCTTTCCACCAGCTGGCACAAACGACCCTCCTCACAGCCAAGCAAATATTAGAAGCCCTGGGATATATTGCCTCCTGCATCCTGCTGGTACCCCTGGCCAGATTGCTTATGCGGAAACTGCAGTGCTACCTGAGGAACCTCTGGTGCAAACACACAGACTCTGGATTGCCAATTGCTATTAATACCTTGCTTGAAGGAGCTTCTCTGGTGAGCCCACGGTTGCCCCCTAAACAAGGGACTTGGCTTTGGCCTTCGCCCACACAAGCAGACCTTGACCACTTACTTCCCAGACAATGTCTGGGGAGGCCACATTGGAACTCTGCAAACCCAGGACTTTTAGGAACAGGAAGTTGTAGGTCTACACATCAATATGAAATAAATGCTGGCAGTACACAGTGCTATCCTAACCTTTCAAGAGCATCTGTCACTAGGGGTACTCCTAATTGGGACAGACAAATACCACTGTCATGTGGTGCAATCACAAACGGGGGGGGGGCACTCGTTCTTACCCCCTATGTCGCCTTGCCATGGAAATCTGGCAGTCAGGATTGAATCTAGGATTGCATCTATTAGCTCAATACCTCCCAGGGAAGCAAAACGCCCTGGCAGATCACTTAAGCAAACAAATACTGGACTCCCACGAGTGGGGGTTGCACAGAACCCTTCATACAGATCACTCGCATTTGGGGAGAGCAAGAAATAGACTTTTTCACAAGCCCCCAGAATCGTCAACTTGCCAAGTTCTGCTCAAGACAGTTTCACCCCGAAGCCTGGAGGATGGACGCCCTCTTGTTCCACTGTGGCAGCCTGTTTGTGTATGCCTTTCCCCACTTCCTCTTGAAACCCAGGGTTCTACTCGAGATCAGAGAAGGACCAAGGGCTATCCTGATTACCCCAGATTGGCCAAGGCAACACTAGTACCCCATGCTCCTCAGCATGAGCATGCACTCTCCCTATACCCTGTCTTCCACGACAGACCTTCTCGCACAACAGGGAGGGAAGCTCCTGCATCCAGGTCTTGCCACACTCAAGTTAACAGCATAGCTGATTCCTCACAGTTACCACTGCAGCCCTCAGCAATTAGGTGTTAGACATTAAGAAGGCTCAGACCCAGCACCAGAAAATCTTATTCCTCTCAATGGAAGAGCTTCACCTGCTGGTTGGTCTACTAGGACCACCACCAGCACTAAAGCTTCTTTACCCCTGGTTCTGGACTACTTGGAAGAGCTCATCCATAAGGGTTTGTCTTGCTCCTCTATCGACTCATGCCTCTGCTATCTCAGCTTATGTCCAGGCGGAACAGCCTTTATTCTCTCAGCACCACTTGAAGCAGTTCCTCAGTGGTGTGGCTCACATCAGACTGTCAAGGAAACCCCCCACACCAGCTTGGAATCTAAACTTTCTCCTGGAAAAGCTGACCCCCTCCCCCCCACCACCACCTTGTGAGACAGCTTCCTCAGCAGACCTCAAATACCTCTCTTGGTAGACTGCCCTTATGCTAGCAATCACTTCTGCTAGGAGGGTATATGAGCTCCAGGCTCTTATGGCCAGTGAGCCCTTCATCATCTTCCACGCAGACAGGGTCTTTCTAAGAACCAAAGTCTCCTTCATGCCCAAGGTGGTCTCTGATGTGACCCTCAACGAGGCCATATACATCTACCTTCTTTCCTAAACCAACAAATAGAGAGGAGAGAATGCTGCATATCTTGGATGTGCACAGACAGTTGAGATTTACCTTGTTAGGACCAAATTAATTAGGAAAACTCACCAACTCCTGGTTTCATTCGCCCCTGGGGCAGAGGGGAAACCCATTACCAAGTAGACCATTTCCAAATGGATCTCTCATTGTATATATCTTCTGTATACCTTCCATGGAAAGAATCCTCCCAAAACTGTCAGATCACATTCCACAAGAGCAGCCTCTACCTCCACAGCCTTTCTGAGGGGGATTCCTACCAAGGAAGTAATGGAAGCTGATATTGGACATCTATCCACACTTTCAGCAAGCACTACCAGCTGGCTACTTTCTCCAAAACTAGGGTAGGATTTGTATCTGCAGTCCTGCAGGGCATGCTAGCATCCCCAAAACTGTGCAACTTTCCTCCACCCACTTCCTCTGCTTTGGGATTCTTCCCCCAAGTGATGACTGCAACAGTGAAACACAAAGGACAAAGTATAGTTCTGTACACTTACCACAAGTGTAGATGTTGGCGTGTATTCACTGTTGCAATCCTGTTTCCCTCCCACCTACCCCCTTTTTCTTAACTATTTTTATGTATCTTCTCTGGGGCTCCAAGATGTTTGGAGGCAAGAAAAACTGATGTAATTGCGTTGGTTGTCTCCCTTTTTAGCCCTGATGACCTGACGTCAGCCACACTTGCAGAACAACAGATGCAGGAGGGAAACCTTTACTCTGGTACTTGGGCAGGCCGAGGGCTACCCAGCAGGGATAACCTGCAAGTGATGACTGCAAAAGTGAATACACTTTAACATCTACATTTATGGTAAGTGTACACAACTTTACTTTCTGAAAAAAAAATGGGGCATCGTTAAGCAGTTGCAGCTACATTGTAAGTATCTTGACCCTGAAAGCCTTTGAGAGAAAGCTGCTGCTTGAGGAATCTCTTCAGTCCATTAGCAAGTCTATTCTGTACTATGTAAATAAGAGATGTGTTCTATGCAAAGAGATTTGCATCTAGCAATGGGCCATAGCAGAGGCACCATTCTTTCAGCATTTGACATTCTAGACAAAGTGAGTGTCTATTGTATTTGCCGAATTGCTTTTACAGTCTTGTTTGTTTCAGATTTTCATCATGGTAAGGGAGTCCGAGGATACGTGTATTCACTGCTTGGGGAAAATTAAGTTATTTCATTCTTAGTGCAACAGGCCAAGGGGATTTTGCATTAGTTTAGTAGTCATGTGGTAAGGGAGACTCTCTAGTATGCCTTCCACAAATTCCTTCTAGTTATGTACCTTTTAAAAAAAAAAAATACAGGTAATGAAGGGTAAAGTTTAATGTGAAGTTGTTAAATCTCGCCGTTTATTCTTTACATGGGGGTTCGGAGCCGATCCATCATCTCAGAGTCGGCCGTTTTCCAAGCTCAAGATCTTTGAGTAGCTCGAGGCACAGTCCTCTATCCCATGATGCTCTCCTACTAACTCCAGATCTAGTTTGCCGCTGCAATGGATTGCATGATCTTCGGAGGAAGCTCTGGCTAGTAACATTCTTTATTCTTAAAAGAATTTAAAATGAGTTATTAGACTATCAGGGATCTGATATTTGTGAGACTTCTCATATTCCTTGTAATTGTTGTTCAGTGAGTTAACTGGATATTTTTCTTTCTAATTCAGAGCGGTTGCTCCTAGGCTTTTAGCCTTTCTTGAGTTGCATTTATTTGACAGAGCTCTGCCAAATTTAATTCCCTACCCCCTTATTTTTCACAGAATTATTTTATTTGAACGTTTTTTGTCACATTATTCTCGTAGTCATTGCAGTT
The DNA here is from genome assembly GCF_019279795.1 of Protopterus annectens. Taxonomy (NCBI): domain Eukaryota; kingdom Metazoa; phylum Chordata; order Ceratodontiformes; family Protopteridae; genus Protopterus; species Protopterus annectens. The sequence continues at coordinate 635,203,274 of NC_056731.1, forward strand.
CAGGGATCTGAACTTTCTAAGGAGTTCTGTGGTTTTTCGACTTTATTGATATTATCAGGGATCTGATATTTGTGTGCATTTTCTTTTTATAATGTCTGAGAAACAAAAATCTGGATTTAAAAGGTGTGACTGTGGACAGAAGATGTCCACCACCGATCACCACGTTTCTTGTGTGTACTGCTTGGGTCCACTACATTTGCAAGAAGATTGCTCTATCTGCCATTCCTTCAGTGGCAGGGGTTTTATTAGAGAGGCGAAGGAAATTGGTCAATAGCTGTTGAAGCCAGATTTTCAAGAAGCATTGGACAAGACTGACCAGACCTCCAAGTCCTCAAAGGGGTCGAAGTTTTCTAAGGTGTCATCGGAGCGCAAGTCTTCTGTTCCGAGCACCTCTGGGAAGACTCTGTCGCCGGCTCTGCAGCCTTCGGAGCCGTGCACCGAAATCTTACCTCTGAGCAAAATCATATTGTTGGAGCTGGTGTCAAAAGTTTTAAAGTCCCCAATCCTTAAGTTGGTGGCTTCTTTGGCTCCTTCGACCCGTTCTTCCGGTACCCTTTCCGACATCGATGTGGACCGCGTGGTGCAGAGATTTTTGGTTAACCCGGCTCTGGCCAAATTGTTTTCAGCTTCGACCCAGTTGGCTTCGAAGCCTACGACCAACCCCTACCACTATTTCTGCTCCTCCTCCGAGGCCAGTTCAGCCTTCGAAGCCGGAAAGAGAGGATCTGATAGTGGTGGAACCCTCGGAGCCGACGCCTGTTCCAGTGCCCTCAGCCCTGTCAACCTTGACTTCTTCGGTTCCTATCGAAGAGTCTCTGAGCTGGCACTCTCTCGCTGGTTCTGGGGGTGAGAGTCAAACCGACGCTTCGGTTTCGAGACTCCCTCTCGGGACTTCGGCACAGATGAGCTTGATTCCGTCCTCTGGTTCAGAGCCCATGGTCTCGCCCCCTGGGAGGATGCCGTCTTCTTCGGAACCGGCGGATTCCTTGGGTCAGGAAACCGGTGCCTTCGATACTATGAGGAGGGTCATGTCTGCCAAGACCCTTACCTCTTCGGGTCTTTCCTCTTCCTCCCCTAAAGGGCTGCATTCTATCCCTACATCACAGGTCTCCACCAAGTGTCAAGACCCAGAGCCTAAGGTAATCCCATTGAGTGCCCCCTGCTAGACTGAGATTTCACCAGACGCCCCCACTGAGGAAGTCCCCAGAAAAAGACTGTGCAAGAGGAGGCATTTAGATTTCCCTCCGGAATCCTTAACATCAGACACCGACTTAGAGGAATCAGAAGGGTCCCCACGGTCCTCCTCTGAGGATGTCTCATTTGCAGACATCCTGGAAATATTGAGGCAGAGGGGTGACTGGCAGTCCCTTACCCCTACTGAGGATGAGTCGGTGCTCCTGAAGGGCCTTTGGGTCTCAACCTTCCACCTCCTGGGTTACTCCGCCCTTTGACGAATTAATGGACTTGGTCGCTCGAAGGGTGTGGGAGTCTCCTGATTCCATGGAACCGGTCCCTCGGAGGCCCAACAATTTTATCACCTCCCCTCAAGACAGGTCTTTTCTTACGAAGGGAGTTCCCATTGATGCCATGGTGGTGGCGGCCACCAAGAAAGATGTCAGAAACCACCTCTTCTGTTCATCCTCCTAATAAAGACTCTAGGACTATGGACAGATATGGGAAACGCATCTTTAGTTCTGTGACATTTGCAATGAGATCGCTATTTGACCCACTTTACCCGTCTTAACCGAGATCTCCTCCAAGATCTTGGAGATTTTTACAGGGCAAAACAGATGATGCTGTTTCGGAGAAATTAACGGCACAGCTTAACACCCTTAATTCTATTGTGAACTCGTCCATGCTGCTCATTTCTTATGCAGTTGATGGATCGAGCTGGGCAGCAGGTTCAGCGATAGCTCTGCGGAGACTTCAAGTCTTCCTTTGTTAATACCCCATTTGATGGCTCTTCCTTGTTTGGGCATAAAGTCAAGGAGACGCTCACTAGGTGTGAGCAGGAAGGAAAGAATCTATCTGCCGTAGGAGTCCGTTTTTCCACCCCATTAGACCATAACCCAAAGAGCAGAAAAGTGGAAAAATGTGGTTCCGAAAGTCCCAAGGAACTTTCCAGAACACACATAGTGAACCCCCCTCCAGGGGAAGAGAAGGGGGTATAATGGTAGACGCTGCCCAGGCGGTAGAGGGGGTCCACAGAACCAGGGTGACAGGGAGAAGTTCCTTGGCAAGCTCTATCGGCGCTCCTGAGAGGAGGCCCGCCCATCCTGCTCTGGAGGCAGTTGGGGGTCGCTTAGCTTTATACCCAGACGCCTAGCTAGGAATTGCATCCGATTCTTGGGTAAAAAGCATAATTACCAGAGGTTACATCATTCCCTTTTCAGAATCCCCTTCCATTCGTACAAGAATCCCAAATGTTTCACCCAGTCTGCGGAATCTAGCAACCATAGAAGTTCAAAGGCGGCTAGAAAAAAATCCAGCCAGTCCCAGCGGACCAGATAGGATCCGGAACTTACTCCAGGTTCTTTTTAGTTCCCAAGAAAACGGGGGACTGGAGGCCCATCTTAGACCTCAGCAAACTAAACACCTTTGTCAAAAAGGAAAAGTTCCAGATGGTCACTCTTCAAGTCGATACTTCAGTTTCTCGAAATAGTCGATTGGATGTGCTCTATAGATCTCAAGGATGCATATTACCGCATCAAAATGGCCAGGCCATCCAGAGATCATTTGCGTTTCTGGCTGGAGGCCAGTCACTACCAATTCCAAGCTCTGCCCTTTGGTCTCACCACAGCCCCCAGAGTGTTCACCAAATGTATGGCAGTGGCCACCGCTCACCTGAGATGTTTAGGATTCCGGGTGTTTCCATATATGGACGACTGGTTCCTCACCGCCACCACCAGGCATCAACTAATTTGCGCCAGAGATTACACTATCAACCTGTGTTCTAGGTTGGGCATAACCTTAAATTTCGAAAAATCTGCTTTCTTGCCGTCGCAGCATATTTCCTTTATAGGAGCAGATCTAGACACCACCATCTCCCTGGTCAGATTGCCTCAAGAAAGAGTAAAATCTTTGGGAAGTAAAATGTCCCATTTGTTAATGGAAAGGAGAGTTCCGGCATTCCAAGTTCTGAAGCAGTTAGCCACCATGGCAGGTACGCTCATAGCGGTTCCTCTGGGACGAATGCACATGAGGATACTCCAATGGTTACTATTCACACAGTGGTCTTCTCAACAGCTTCCAGTGTCGCACAAGATTCTTCTGACACATGCTTGCAAAAAGGACCTTCTTTGGTGGTTGAACAGCCACCAAGTTACTGTAGGTCGCCCATTTGTACTTCCCCCCTCCCACAGCCACAGTGACCATGGATGCTTCCCTGATAGGGTGGGGGTGGGGGGGCTGTTTCAGGGAAGGGACTGTCCAAGGCACTTTGTCAGACATGGAATCTCATTTGCACATCAATGTCCTAGAGTTGAGCGGTGTTTCTAGCGTTGCAACACATTCACGACTCACTACCTCGAGAGACTGTTGCAATACAGACCAGACAACATGTCGGTAGTCTGGTACTTCAACAAGCAAGGGGGAACCAAGTCTTACCCCTTATGCCGAGAGGCCCTAAGACTTTTTGGCAGTGGGCTCTATCCACCGGGTGCTTTCTGATAGCAATGCACATACCAGGGTCATCCAACGTGATAGTGGACAAACTGAGCAGAGCCATTCTGTTGCCTCACGAGTGGTCCCTCAAAGAACGAGTGGCAGGATATTCCGCAGATGGGACCAGCCTTGCTGCAACCTTTTTGCATCCCCGATGAATGCCAAATGCAGAAGCTACTTTGCCCTGTACCCCCCCACCTTGGGGGGGGGACAGCCCAAGGGGCTCACTTGTACACAGTTGACCCTCGGGTCTCCTTTATGCCTTCCCTCCAATCCCTCGGATTCCCAGATACTTACAGAAAGCCAAAAGCTTGGGAAGAACTGTTATTCTAATAGCCCCGTTTTGGCCTCTGCAGATATGGTTCCCCTTCCTACAGCAATACCAAGTGGAAGAACCTTGGGTTCTGGACCCAGTGCCAGACCTTCTGACTCATTCGTCGGGAAATCTTCATCCCTCTCTTGTCTCCCTCAAACTGACAGCTTGGCTGCTCCACTTCCCAACCTAGCCAGGTCACATGATTAGTCTCCCACAGTTCAACATATTTTAGTTTCCTCTTACAAAGTCTCCACCAGGAAACTTTATAATAGCAAATGGAGGCGATTTGTTTATTGGGCTTCTCAGCATGGTATTGATCCTTATGTCGCCCCTACTCATAGTATTCTGGAATTCTTGACTTCTCTTTTTCACGATGGTGCGGCAGCTTCTACGATAAGGGTTCAATTAGCTGCCATATCTAACTTCCATGTGGGATGCAGTGGTTCAAACATTGTCCCACAGATTATGTAAAGCCTTTTTGAAAGGGACTCATCATCTTAGGCCACCTATCAGACATCCTGTTACTTCCTGGAATCTGAATTTGGTGCTATCTCAACTCATTTTTCCACCTTTTGAGCTTGCATCATCTTGTCCTTTGAAGTTCCTTTTGGAAGACAATTTTCCTAGTGGCTATTACTTCGGCTCACAGAGTTTCTGAACTACAAGCACTTTCTTTCAGGCCTCCATATCTAGTCTTTTACCCCGACAGTGTGCCTTTAAGAACAAATACAACCTTTAGAACATGAGGTGAAAGCTCATTCTACCAGGGCTGTTTCTACATCTTTAGCCCACGCAGCCCATCTACCTTTGGACACCATTTGTTCAGCTGCTACTTTGTCCAATCCCCATACGTTTATTACTCATTACAAAGTGGACAGGACCTCCAGGAACAGGGCTTCCTTTGGTTCCACCATTCTCAGGAATATACTCCCGTGAGCCGCCCAGGATTAGGGTGCTTGGGACGCTACCCACGTGTAAAGAACAAACTGCAAGATTGAACAACTTCACATAAAGAAGTTATGTTCTTACCATAACGTTCCATGTGAGTTGTTTATCTCGCCTTTGTTCTTACACTCCCTCCCACCTTCCCCCCTCCAGGTTATGGAAGAACAGGTATGACTGGTGGTCTGGTTGGTCTTGCTAGTGTCCTTCTTTCCAGCCAGATTATTGTTTAGCTATTGTAAATAGTTATATTACTATGTACATTGTAATTGGTTCCTTAGTGTGTTTTTTTTCTTGCTGGTTCAGCAAACTAGATCTGGGGTTGGTAGGAGAGCATCATGGGATAGGGACTGTGCCTTGAGCTACTCAAAGATCTTAAGCTTGGAAAGCAGCCGACTCGGAGCAGACGGATCAGCTGCGAACCCACTTGTAAAGAGCAAAGGCGAGATGAACAACTCGCATGGAACGTTATGATAAGAACATAACTTCTTTTTCTTGTCCCCTTGTTGCTGAGAAGGCTCAGGTTTCAGGGTCTTGGTTCTTCAGGAAATGTGCATCCCTTGCCAAGGTGATTTACCTCTGGTTCGGATGTCCGCTGCCTGTGACACAAGGCCAGTCGGTCTGTGGATTTTGTGGAATGCTAATGGGAAAATGATTTAACCTTGCCTGCTGAGAGGCTTGTTCATTCTGTTAAATGGTACACATTCCTCATTTACATGAAATTGTGCCCTGTAGTGCTTCAATTTACAGTTCATCCTGTCTTATCTCTGGCACCTGTATTGTTTAGGCCTTTGTTATTCTGCAGGCAATGCTTGTCTATTTCTGCATATTGTGACCTTGGGGCAAGCGTCATTGTAGCCCAACACCACCTGGTTAAGCAGTTTCTTAAAAGATCTGTGCTCATGGTGCATTGATGAGCACTACCTTCGCTGCTCCAATGGTGCTAGTTGTGCAGATATCTTATTTGTATTGTCGGTGCATTTTTTTTAAACAAGAGACATCTTTGCCTATGTCCTAAGTGATAATTCAGTAATTGTACATTTTATTTAAATGAAAGTAAACTGTATTGACATATTTTCAGTTGCAAACATTAATATCTCTTAATCTTCTATACAGTAATTGTCAGTCAAACATTACATAGCTCATTCAAGTTTTGCCTTCCCTTAAGCCGTCTTACTCTTAAAAACAGTATTCTGCATGCATTGCCCCCACAATTCCCATTTTTTTCTATTCAATTTGCTTCTACCTGTTTCTAAAGGTCCCACTTCAAGTTATTTTAACTCTGTCACTATATTCACTACTGATTAGTATTGTTGGTTTTGACCTTTATTTCCAGAGTAGTCTGCAGTCTGCCAACTCATTACACTCCGAATTACCCCTTCTTCACACCTTCAACATTTTCAATCTACCGGAGGAAAATTTCTTTGGAGTCTGCTTATTGGTGCATTGTAATGTTACCACACTACTGAATTTGTGGTATTCAGTAGCCGAGTTAAACAGCTTCAAATGAGGTAACCACAGTTTTTGAGCTGCTTTTAGCTCTTCTGCCTGATGAGCATTCGATCCACTGCTGCACATACTCTGGTGTGGCTATCACACATGCAGCCATGCACAAGTGAATTTTCATAAGATCTAACCACTTCCTTGCAAATACCTGTAAATCCAATGTTGTCTAGCCATTCAAACTTATGGGTTGTCTGATCCGATGACATCAGACCTCTGTGCCGATCTGTCTCTAAGCTTGTTGGAACCAGAGCTTTTGACACCTCTCCTACCCACAATTTTCTAGGCTGCATTTCAAATCCTCAGATCTTGTATACCACTTGAACGGTTTAGACGTGCAGTGAGCTCTGTGATTTCAGGAGGATTTTTTTGTGCTTATAGATATGCTCAACTCTCACTAATCTCTATGACATTAATATAGATGTGTATATTTTATTAGTTATAGTTAGCTTGGTGTTTTTTGTGAAATGGTTATCTGTTTGGTAGTTTTTAGAAGCCCTTAAGGCACTACCTGTCAGGTTTTTATACACTTACTGTAAGATTAGATGAAAGAAGCGTGCAGAACAGACCACCAGCAAAAATCCAAGTTTATTTAAGCACTTTTCGTAAAGTTTCAGACTTTCATCAGAATAAAATCACATGATCATGACAAACATATATACACAACCCCACCTAGCCATTGGTCAATGTATTTACATTTCCTCTAAAACAGATGATATACAAAGTTAATAAAAATTGTTAAAACTTGATATTCTTGCAACAAATACAACTGATAAAACTATAAAAAGTACATTGATTTTAACTAAAAAGTACATTGATTTTAATTTTAAAACGGAACTCAAGGAAATTCTGTCATTAAGACTTGGCAGATCAAAACTAATGCCTGCCATGTCAATTCCTTAAATTCTAGCCAGTCATTCGTTGGTCCCTCTCTTGCTCCAAGAGCAATATGGTCTATGGCCCCAAACTTAAAATTATGTGTAGGGCATGCACAGATGTGCTTGTACAAAGCACTGTTTTGTGTTTTTATTCCTGATGTCATACAGGTGTTGATGCACCCTTTGCCTCAGTGCTCTTTTGGTCTTACCAATATAGAAACTGTCGCATAGGTCACACACTGCGACATACACCACCCCCTTTGAGTAACAGGAGTATCTCTTCCTAGGTTTTACCATACCATAACCAGTGATTTTGATGGCCTCACCTTGAAACATGGCTGGACACTGTTTACATCTCCCGCATTTGTAGCAACCACTCAGTGTGGATGCAAGAGTTTCTTTCTAATAGACCGTTTAAACTAACTTCCCTCTTGTAAACTATAGTGGGCTTGTTTCCCACAGTGAACATCGTTGATAGTGAACATGTCCCATAATCTACATATAATGTTCCTGGTATCATAGAAGTCAACTCTAAAAGAATAAAAGCTCTTGAGAAACAATCCTGTCTCAGTCGGTTGCTCCAGTAGGTCCATTCTCGTTGTACAATAAGCAAAATATCAGGAACATTATATGTAGATTATGGGGCATGTTCACTATCGACAGCTATGTTTACTCAGTAGTGGGAAACAAGCCCACTATAGTTTAAAGAGGGAAGTTGGTTTGAAGGGCCTATTAAAAAGAAACTCTTGTGCACCCACACTGAGTGGTTACTACAAAAGTGGGAGATGTAAACCATGTCAAGCCATGTTTCATAGTGAGGCCATCAAAATCACTGGTTATGGTATAGTAAAACCTAGGAAGAGATGCACCGCCCCCTTTCAGTAACAGGAGTATGTCACAGTGTGTGACCTATGAGACAGTTTCTATATTGGTAAGACCAAAAGAGCACTGAGGCAAAGGGTGCATCAACCCCTGTATGATATCAGGAATAAAAACGCACAGTGCTTTGTACAAGCACATTTGTGCATGCCCCACACATACTTTTAAGTTTGGGGCCATAGACCATATTGATCTTGGAGCAAGAAGGGGACCAACAGATGAATGACTAGAATTTAAGGAATTGACTTGGCAGATCAAAACTAATGCCTGTCAAGTACTAGGTGTTAATGACAGAATTTCCTTGTTCTGTTTTAAAATTAAAATCTATGTACTTATTATAGGTTTATCAATTGTATTTGTTGCAAGAATATCAAGTTTTAACAATTTTTATTAACTTTGTATAATGTATGTTTTAGAGGAAATTATGTAATTACATTGACCAATGGCTAGTTGGGGTTGTGTATATGTTTGTCATGATCATGTGATTTTATTTTGAAGTCTGAAACGTGACGAAAAGCGCTTAAATAAACCTGGATTTTTGCTGGTGGTCTGTTCTGCACGCTGCTTTCATCTAGTTACTACTTTTGAGAAATTTTACTTTGTTTATTTCTTACTGTAAGATTCATTATAATAGTGTTTGTTAGCTTTCCTTATTGTTATGCTTCTTGGTGTTGCAAAATGACAGGATTCATAAAATGCTCTGAGTGTGGGCACAAGTTACCTCCTCTGGACATGCAGTCCAAATGTATTTGTCTTGGTGCCACTCCTCTAGACAGTGTCAATCTTGTGTAGCCTTCAATGCTAGATCCATCCAGACCAGAAGGGCCAAACTGGTATTAAAGGGACTCCTTTCTGCATAAAGGGGGGTTACCCTTTTTCACCTTCCTCTCCTTTGTGTTTTTCTTTCCTTCTTCAAAGTCAAAGGCTCAGGATAAATAGAAAGATGGGAAAGGAAAGGAGCGAGTTTCCATCAAAACTAACAAAGAAGAGGTCTTTGGAACCAACAACCTCTGTTGGGTCCTGACCCTAAGGTGTTCAGAAGATCGGATCCGACTGCACTTTGGCCCGATGTCCATCTTCTCAAGTCAGCTACTTACTGGGACCAGTGAGCTTCAGACTCTAAGCTCCCATTTTTCAAGAGAAAACATGTTCTTGATCTTCAGTAGCATCATCCGCTCTGTCATCAAGACGCCTTACAGAGCTCTGTCGTCAAGACGCCTTACAGAGCTCTCGACAGGGTGATGAGAAATTTCTGAGAACTGTTTCAGCTTGGGGTTATTCCGGCACCATCCCCTGGGAAGGTGCCGAGTGCTGTTCATCTTAACCCTTTTATGCAAGAGTCTGCACTGATCCAACCCCTGGGTTTAGTTTTGCAGTTACTAATTAGAACTGTAACACCTTTGTAAGCACTAGAGCTTCTTGCATCTTTGACGCTGTCTGTATCCCAGTCTCTCTCGACTCCAATACAGTCTGATCAAGATGAGACACTGAACCGAAACTTCAGAGCTGAGCTCCAAGGGAGTGAGTTAACTCAGAGATTCTCTGAATTGTCTCGTAGCCTTGAGACTTCAGCCCTGGACAGCTCAAATTAAAGATCTGCTTTGGGGCCAGGCTTGCTGCTGAGGTTTCACTCTCTTTGGAGTGGAGGGAATCTGCTCCAATAGCAGCTTTGGCCTCTGAAAGGATTTTGGCAATTTCCAAAGATAAGGTAGCTTCAACCAGTTCAGTTGCACTCAAACACCATCTGCTTTCTGGTTCTTCATCTCTTCATCCAGTCGTACAGGGGCAGTTGGCACCAGGGGTTTCTGAGAGGGGGGGGAGCTGATGAAGTAGACTTCGATTCTGACCCTTCTACTGCACGCCCAGTTGTCTGCAGAAAATGAACATGCAAGTTGAAGCACCTATACTCAGTTTTTCACTGAAGATACTGACTTACAGGAAGGAGAGAGTTCCTCTTGCACCTTCTCCGCATTTGGTGACATTCTAGAGTTAATGATACAGAGGGGGTTGGACATCCCAAGACCATTCTCCATATGAGTTTGAGTTCTTGGAAGCCTTTGGTTCCAGACCAGTATTATTCTGGGTGGTTACCCTTGTTAATCCACTTAACAGTGTAATGGCTTAATTGGAGTGTAAGGGCCCTGGTGTAGTGGAGTCCATGTCAAAGAAAGCAGATGGTTATTATTTCCACCTACAGACAGGAAACACTGGAGTAAGAGTCCACCTGTAGATGCTGTGGTGATGACAGCAGACACCAAGAGCTATCAGAAGAAGAAAGCTGATATGTTTATCCCCTTAATAGAGAATCTAGAGCGATGGACAGATTTGGGAAGTGAAACTGTGTCAGTGGCTTTCTTCCTGAGGTTGATTGCTGAACTATCTAGCCCACTTGACAAGGTTCCAGTGAGACTTGACTAAAGAGATCACAAAATACCTCTTGGAAGTGCTGCTTGTGGATATTTAAAATACAGTGGACTTGCAGCTTTCCACCCTGCAGCCCACCTCCAGTGTGGCCATGCATCTACTCTGTAATGCAGCTGACAATATTGCAAGAGTAGCAAACATGCATTGCCATTCCTGGATACTGCTTTATCCTTTTGTCAATGCCCCTTATAATGGGTTCACCTTGTTTGTCCGAAATCAAAGATATACACTCACCAGGAGTCAGCAAGATGATAAAACTCTGCAGTGGAAGTAAGTTTGTCCACCCCACAAAGAACATGCTATAAGAACCAGAGGTTGGGGAAATCTGAATCCTGGTGCGCACATTAACAGATTCATGAGTGCTAAGGATAACCAGAGGCTATTCAATTCCCTTTTCCTTCCCACCACAGGTAAAGAAAGTCCCCAGTGTTCCACCTAGTTAGTGGCTTTTAGCAGACACAGAAATCTTAAAGCTGCTAGAGAAGATTTAATCGAACTGGTTCCCTGTTACCAGTTAGTCTAGAGTCTACAACAGGTTCTTAAGTACTGAAGAAAATCTGGGACATCAGACCCATTTTGGATCTTTGCCACCTAAACCGGTTTGTAAGACACTGTTCAGTCCATTTTACCTCCAAGCCAAGACGATTGGATGTGCTGCATAGATCACCGGGGTGCTTACTATCTTAACAAAATAGTGCAACACTCTGATTCCTCCGCTTCTAGTTGGGAGTGGGTCACTTTTTATTCAGAGCACTGCTGTTTGGTCTCACCACAGCCAGCTCCAGGGTGTTCACCAAGATCATGGCAGTAGGAGCTGCACACTTGTGCCTATGTGGAAAACAAGTCTTCCCTCATTTTAATGATTGGCTTTTACTGCCTCTTCTGAGCGTCTCCTCATCACACACTAGGATCATATACTCAGCTGCTACTGAAACTCAAGTTTCCATAAATCATATCAAAATGTCAACTGACTCCATAGAATACATAGGTTGTCACCTAAGTACCAGACTTCAGGTAGAAAGCTTTTCCGAGTCAAGGGTCCGGTCACTTCTGGGGTAATGGCTGTTAAAGTCCTTAACCATCCAACACCACCAACAAGGGTAATTCTATGTCTGTTGGGTCTCATGGCACAGACATGTCATGAGTGCTGCAATGGGCCCTTAGTTCAATGGTCTGTCTGCACACCCTTTTCATTCAAAAATTCAGATTACACAGATCTGCAAAAAGGATATCTCTTAGTGGATCACATCCCTGTTGGTGACCGAAGGGAACCCTTTTCAGATGTTTTGTCTGGTGACGACCACAGACTCCTTTCTTCTCGGGTGGAGTGCGGGGCATTTCAAAGGAAAAAAATGGCCCAAAGTTCCTGGTCAGCAAAGGAGCCCAACCTTCATGTCAATATCTTGGCGATGAAGGTGGTCCTTGTAACATTGCAGGCACTTCAGAACTCCCCAAGGGTGTCCTATTCATACAGATGGATAACGTGTCTGATATGGTAATGGGCAATGTCTTCACAACATTTTCTGTGAGCAACACACACATCCTGGGGTCTTCCAGTGTACTTGAGGGCAAACTTAGCAGGACAATGCTGATGCCTTACGAATGGTCCCTTGATCCTACAGTGACATGAGCAATTTTCAGTCACTGGAGCCAACCTTGCTGTGACCTATTTGCCTCCTGCTTGAACAATAAATGCTACAGGTTTTTTGCCCAGATCTCTCCACAGGGAGAGCCACTGAGGGGATGGTCTAGTCTACAATTGACCACCTGGTCTCTTGTATGCCCGGGGGGCCCCCATAGATCTGATGAACAAATTCATACAGAAAGCAAGACAGTGCAAGGCCAGAGTAATCCACATTGCCCCCTTTTTACCGTGACATAAATTTCCTTACCTATGAGGTCTCCTACTTCAAGGATGTTGGATCAGTATCCAGACCTATTAACTTACCAGTCACATCAGAAGTCCTTGAAATTAACTGCATGGTTCCTCCAATTTTGACTTTAGCTAGATGCCAGGCTTCCCCCAGCAGTACTCTGTATTCTGTCTACCTTGCAGAAGCTTAGTATGGAAGGTTTACCACAGTAAATGGGGAAAAGATTTTCAATTTGGGTCTACTCCCAAAGGTTTGGACCCCTTTTCAGCACTAGTTCATTCCATACTTTAATTTTTGTCCTGATCTATTTGACAAAGGTTCCAGCTTCACAACTGTTAAGGTACAATAGGCTGCAATTTCCAATTTTCATGTGGGATGCAATGACATGTCCAAAGCATCTCTTAAAATCTCAAAAGCATTTTTCAAAGGGACCTTTCGGCTGAGACTGCCCATTAGAGACCCAGCTCCCCCATGGGACATCACTGTTATGAGCCCTAACCTAATCTCCCTTTGAACCCACTTCCACTACAGACTTAACATCCCTCACATGGGAAACAATTTTCCTGGTTGCAGTAACATCAGCCAGATGATCTCAGAACTACAGGCCCTCTTTTCTAGTTTTCCACAAGGATAGTTTCCCTCAAAACTGGAGCATCCTTTGTTCCTAAGGTGGCATCTGTCGCTAATCTAAGCCAATTTATACACCTTACTAATTTCTTTCCAAATTACTCCTATAAAGGAGAATACTTGTAACCCATGTTAGATGCTCATAGACAATTCGGATTCTATAGCACGGGACAAAAGATTTTAGAAAATGACAAGTTTAGTTTCCTTTGCCAAACCAAAGTAGGGAAAGTCCGTTTTCGAAGCAACTTCATCCAGATGGCTGTGTATTTCCTGTGTGTCAACAAGGATATAGGGAATCTCCAAACTCTGGATCCCACACAGTTTGGTGTGCCTGCTCAACTTGGTCAACTTCTTTGAGTCAGTCACCAGAGCTGTGGATGAAGGCAAGGTGGTTCATACAGCCTACCTTGATCTGGCCAAGGCCTTTGATACCAATCCCCACCCAGGAATCATAGAAAAACTCACTAAGCTAGGTATCAACCCCTATATCACTAGGTGGGTTGCAAACTGGCTCACAGGTAGAACCCACAGTGTGAACGTAGCTGACTCAGACTGCCGACCAGTCATGAGTGGAGTCCCACAGGGTTCGGTCCCGGGTTCTCTCCTGTTTGGTATCTACTTCTTTGAAGTCCAGACCAACACGAAGGGACTCTGGCTGACATAGTCTGCAGACTATTGCAAGTCGGGAGCTATTAACTCCCCAAGTGATGTTGACATCCTACAGAAAGGCCTCACTGAGACCAACGACTGGTGTCAGAACCATGGCCTTGAGCTCGATGTCAAAAAATGTAGTCATCCTCTTTGGGAAAAACCCGGTTCCCATGAATTACCACATCGATGGTAGTCTACTGAATACAGAAGACGTTTAAGAGATCTGGGAACACAGGTTTGACAACAACCTCTCTTTTGACCACCACATTGCACTGTGGTCAAAGTCTTATGTGGCACATCTCATTTATTAAGGGTTTTGCATCCAGGAAGAAAGAGGTCATTGTCGCCCTCTACTCTTCCCTCATTAATCCAGTCATTGAGTACAGTGCCCCATTTGGCATGTACCTCACTAAACACCTGCAACAACTGGAGAGGCCGCAAAAGTACCCCACAGAGGATCCTAGGCTGTAAACATTTGTCCTATATGGACAGACTTAAAAAAAAACCTCCAACTATTCTCTCTCATATCACCTACTTAGAGGCGATCTCTGCTTGACTTGCAAAGCCATGTCTGACCCAGCTCTATTAGAAATGCTACATCTAAAGAAGTCCCAATCCCTCCGCACCACATGCTCCAGAGGACCTCACCCTCATTACCACAATCAACAGAACATGCTAGAGGGACAGGTTCATAACCCAGAGACTGCCCATGCTATGCAATAGACTTCCCATACATTTCAAGCAGAGCACCCCACTGGCCCTCTTCAAGAGAAATCTTGATGAGTGGATGGGAAATGGAGAATTCACCCCAGGGATCACTCCAGTGGCTTTACTCTACAGAGGCACTGGGAACTAAGGTTTGGTGGCATGATGCCAGGGTAATCCTATGGGCTAGGTTTGTAAAGGCTCCAGGGCCATTAGCCTAGTACACACCTATGAACCTATGGAAAAAAATGTACCTTTACCACATAAACCAAAAGCACATTCAACCAGAGCAGTCTAGAAGATTATCCATTTATGACATCTGTGCTGCAGCCACTGGTCAACGATACATACCTTTTGTGTGTCACTATAAATTGGACATCCAATCCAGATTACACTCATCATCGTACTCTGGGATGTTCTTCCTTGATACCACTCAGATTGACAGCTTGGGATTCTGTCCCATAGGGTTAAATGGATGAAAATGGACAATATTGGATACAAAAGTTATGCACTTACCATACCGTTGGATCAGTGTTTGATTTTCATCTGTTTCAAACCCCCACCCTTCCTTCCTTCTAAATTGTCACCTCTGGCTGCGAAATGATCTATTTGGATGTTATTCCCAGTCTCTGCTCAGTTGCAGTAAACTGTAATTGCCTTTCATCAACCAGTTAACATCACCTAGATTGTATCCTTTATCTCAAAGTTTTTTTTCTCTAGATAGTTTTCTTAATATGTTCAGACTGGTAGGGTCAAACCCAATCTGAAGATTTGAGGTACAGTCTAGGGAATTATGGGTAGAAGAAGAGTCAGAGCTCTGGTTCTGATGAGCTTTGAGATCAGCACTGAGGTCAGATTAACAACTCATCGGTTTGAAGTAAATGAAAATTAGACAACATGGATCTAACTTTTTTGTAAGTACACAACTTTCATTTCTCAAGGGGAAGCCAAGCAATGGCCATTTCAAGGTATGCCAGTTTTTGTCACCCCTTGTATGCTTAGCTCTGCCAAACTCTCTCATGAGTAGATGCTACCCCAGTGTCTGGTCTCCACTGGGGGCCCATGATGATATGAGCATCTAAAGATTCAGGTAATAAAACTGTCCCCCTGGGAGAGGTAAACAGACCAAGACTTTGTTATTCTTCCTCCCTTCCAAAGTCTTGCAGCAGCTGCACTGCTAATATACTCAAGTTACCTGTGTTATAGTTGGTATTGCATCCTTATAGGTTCACAAGTGATACTAGGCTTACCCGTACAACTGAACCCATTTTTGTCAGAGTTGCTTGAATGCCTATATGGTTGGGGTATGTTAGTAAAGGGGTAGCTAAGGGATTTTGGGGGAGGGGGGTATGTTAGCTAAGGGATTTTGGGGGAGGAGGGTATGTTAGTTGGGGATTAATTTGCTTACTTTAAACCTCTGTCCATTACAGACACAGGGGTTAGACTTGGGGGGGGGGGGGTGAAGTTGCTTTCCCATACAATGATCATGTTTTTGAATAGTCGGGGATAAGCTCTTGCTTTTTTGTAGAGGAGGATCTTATTCCATAAAGATCTTATTCCATAAAGATCTTATTCCATAAAGATCTTATTCCATAAAGATCTTATTCCATAAAGTAAGGATCCCTGAAGATACCTTGGTCTAGACAGTATGTTTTATGTTGCAGGCAAAGTTCAGGTCCTTGGATCTTGTGATGTTCTTCATGTTTTCACTGTTGCAGTCATTACATTGGGGCTATCTGCTTGCAGTAACCCTCAGCCTGATTAACAAAGTCTTGGGTCCTGTGTCTGTTGCTGTCCCTTCTTCCATGACGTCAGGTCATCAGGGGTATAAAACATGCAGCTGACGCCATTACATCAGTCTTTCTTGCCGTGCGGTGCCCGAAGCAGTTTGCAAGTGCCAGTCGGCAAACTCCTGAAATTTTCATTTCTGAGTTTCAGAACCGAAGTCTTCAACTAAAGCTAAGTACCCCATTGGGGAAACTTTTTCTTGCTCCTTACCGATGTCAGTAAAAGTTAATAATTGCATTACTTTTGGAAAGCAAATACCTCACAAAGATTTTAATTTGTACTGTATTCCTTGCTTAGGCCCTGACCACAACGTACCTTGCCGTCGGTTTTGTGCTAACAGCGCACTATCCGTCGTCTGTATATTTTCACTTCTAAATATTTCGGTTCTCTGTTTAATTATCCAGAAATATTGTTGGTTAGCCTACCGACTACCGGGATTCTGAAAAAACGCAAAGATAGACAGAGACAGGCCACCGAGGTCCAAAGCTGCCGAAGACTCTTCTAAGCCAGTCGCCAGTTTGCTGGTACTCAGTGAGGCGCTTTCGCAGCCCCTGATACCCGCTACTTCTGACTCACAGCCCTCTACTGAGACCCATTCGGAGTCCGGTATGCCGCGAGATGCTTCAGCTGTGGAACCTGCGGATGTCTTTACCTTGGATGGGTCCAGAGCCGCTGTGCAGGCACTGGCTTCGGAGGGTGTATTCAGGCCTTGCATGTTAAACCGACGGCTCCATCTTCTGTTAGGCCAAAATCTCGAACTATGCCTAAGAAACCGACGCCCAGGCTGCATGCTTAGGCCTCTATGCCTAAAAAACAAATTATAAGAATGTCTGAAGATCTAATAACTCTAATCAGAGGAAGCCAACCACCCCCTTCTAAGAGACCTAGGACTGAAGTTGCTTATGAATCTTCTGAGCAGGATTCTGATTTTTCTCATTCTTCTGATGATATGGATTTACCCTTATCTACTTATGAGGATTCTGATGCAGAGGACTCCATTCCCTCTGCTTCCCCTCCAGAGGATTTCTCTTTTGGTGAGACCTTACATACTTTAAGGGAGCATTTCCACTGGGAAAGCCAGGATTTTTCTGATTCAGAAAAGAGGCTTAGGGATTTCTTATTCCTGCCTCAGCATAGGCCCTTAGCTATACCTCCTGTACTAGACATTGTTGATGATGCCTTTTCAGAATCTAGTTTGGCCCTGGATTCTTTGCATCCTGCTCCCAGAAAACCTGACAGATATTACAGGGTTCATGATTCTCACAAGTTCCTTTTTAAAAAACCTATTGTGGATCCAGAGACTATTTCACAGGGACCTAAAGGCATTAAGGCTCCTACTGCTAAAAATCCTACCCCCTCTGATAGAGACTCCAGGGTGCTGGAAAGATGGGGTAAGAAAGTTTACACATCTGCAACCTTGGCCATTAGGGCTTTAAACTGCCATTTTCATATGTTAAAGTATCAACAACATGTTATTGGATTGCTTAAACAGAAAATGATGTCAATTCCTGACTGTGCTGAAAATAAAGAATTACAGGATTTAATGCATTCTGCTGAACAAGTTGGAAAACGTACTTTGCAATGTGGATTTGATTCATTAGAGGCCTCTTGAGGGCTGCTTTTACTGGGTCTGTGCTCAGAAGGCATACTTGGCTTAAGGAGCAAGGTCTGCCGGATCATGTTAAAGCTAAATTGTTGGATGCTCCCTTAAATCAGGACCGCCTGTTTGGCAACAAGGCTGAGGAAGTTTTTAAAAAGATGGAAGATAAAGTTAAATCTATGCAAACTGTTAAAGATTTCTTACAAGTCCAGTCTCCTAGATTTAGTAGGCACTGGCCCTCTAAAAATTGGTCCTTTCCAGCCCCTTCCAGGTCTTCACAAGACGAACCCAGACACAGCAGAAGCTCCAGGTTTCAGTCCCAAGAAATACACAAGACTAAGCAGAAACCTCATGGACCCACACAAGTGGAAACTGGAACCAATGATTTTCAACATGTTGACGAGCAAGTGGGGGAGCCTAGATATAGACCGGTTTGCCTCCCCCCAGAACCATCAACTGGACAAGGATTCCCCACAAACTTGCTTGGAAAGTGGATGCTCTATCCTTCAGCTGGAAAAACCTATCAGTTTATGCCTTTCCTCCTCTGCCTCTGCTCGCCAAGGTACAAGATCAACAGGACAAGCAAAGGACAATTTTAATTGCACCAGACTGGCCTCGCCAACACTGGTACCCACTCTTGCGCAGTGTGTCACGCTTGGCTCCATGACACCTGCCTCAGAATCCTTCCCTGTTGTCTCAGCAGGAGAACCAGATTCTGCACCTTCAGCTGCAAACCTTGAACCTTGCAGCCTGGCTAATTATCTAATCTCTTCTTTACCATCCCTTAGTAAATCAGTGAAGGATGTCATTTTAGAGGTAAGGAGGCCTAGTACTAGAAAATCTTATGATGCAAAATGGAAATGATTCTGTGCCTGGAACCAATCTCAAGGAATGAACGCAGCAGTGCCCAATTTACCTCAGATTCTACAATACTTGACTAAGATGCTTCATAAGGGCTTGTATTTTTCCTCCATCAAAATTCATGCCTTAGCCGTTTCAGCTCATTACAGCACAGAGCCTCCTTTCTTCTCTCACCCACTGCTCAAGCAGTTCTCAGAGGGGCCAGAAATTTAAAGCCACCCAGGAGAGCTCCAACTCCAGCCTGGGATCTTTTCTTTGTCTTGTAGAAACTCCCTCTTCTTCCTTTCGAGCCTGCTGCTACTGCAGATTTAAAATTTCTTTCCTGGAAAACCGCTTTCCTCTTGGCAATCACTTTTGCAAGAGGGGTATCTGAATTACAGGCCCTTATGGCAGTGGAACCTTTCATCATCTTTCATGCGGACAGGGTGTCCCTCAAAACCAATCCCTCCTTCATGCCTAAGGTGGTATCCAGTGTGGCTCTTAATCAGTCCATTCATTTGCCTACCTTCTTTCCTAGCCCACAGAACAAAGGGGAATGAATACTGCACTCTTTAGATGTGCACAGACAGCTTAGATTCTACTTGGACAGGACTAAACCTCAAAGGAAATCTGAACAACTGCTTGTGGCATTTGCTGCAGGGACAGAGGGGAAAGCTATTTCAAAACAAACCATCTCAAAATGGATAGGCCACTGCATTCATTTCTGCTATAAGCACCATGGAAAACCTATCCCACAGGGCATCAGACCACATTCAACCAGGGCTGCATCTACCTCTACAGCCTTTCTCAGGGGTGTCCCTACTAGGGACATCCTAGAAGCTGCTACCTGGAGTTCTGTACACACTTTCACCAAGCATTATCATTTGCCAATTTTCTCTAAATCCAGAGCTGGTTTTGCCACTGCAGTCTTGGAGGGCCTTATAGCTGGTCCTAATTCTTTTTAAATTCCTCCTCCCAACCTTAGCTTTGGGAATCTACCCAAATGTAATGACTGCAACAGTGAAACACGAAGAACATAGTACAGTTGTGTACACTTACCATAAATGTAGATATTCGAGTGTATTCACTGTTGCAGTCCTGGTTACCCTCCCTCCAGCCTCCTTTCTTCCTTTGGCTATACCTCTACTCTCACTTACTATGCTCTAAAAGCTTTTTGGTGTATTTGCATTTCTGTTGGAGGTATATCCTTTTATTGATGGATTTGATTGCTTCCTATTAGGGGGGCACGACATCGGTGGCAAGAAAAAGTGATGTAATGGCATCGGCTGCATGTTTTATACCCCTGACGTCATGGAAGAAGGGACAGCAACTGACGCAGGACCCAAGACTTTGTTAATCAGGCTGACTGAGGGTTACTGCAAGCAGATATCCCAAATGTAATGACTGCAACAGTGAATACACTCTGACATCTACATTTATGGTAAGTGTACACAACTGTACTTTTCTGGTGCTGCTTTTGTTGATATGCAAAAGAGCATCTGAGGATGCCGTGCATGCCAGGCATAGACCTCCTGTCCATAACCTGCAAAAGACTGAGTACAGTGTTAAGAGTTTAAGATGATTTTTATAGGACAGGGTTTTCATATTCTGGATTTTCTTGGTATGAAACCTTTGAGAATGCTCCAACTGTTGGAAATGCTTGGTTAGATACATGCCAATAGGGTCATTGTACTCTGGGTCTGATAAATACTGAGTAGAGTGATACTGTAATTTCCTTGGACCTGGATGCCATACCCTTGCTTTTGAGTTGAGTGACTCATTGATTTTAATATCATCTTGGCTATGTGTTTCTTGAAGGACAGATTACTGTTTGCATATGTTCCCAGATACCCAACTATCAGGTCAGCTCTTGGGGATGTTTTATCGATGAAGTAATTTGCTTGGGTGGATGATTCCCCAAAGGGCATTATAGTGCATTTCTTCACATTGAGTTTTAATCCATGGCTTTGACACCAGTCATTTGTTTGCATTAGACCCTCTTCTAGGATGTTGGTGTTGTGGGGGAGTCTAGGATAGCTCCCAATTTACAGTAGTCTGTGAACTTGGCTAATGTCAAAGGCCTCTCGCTCACCTTGACTTCTGAGAAACCGATACCAAACAGGAGCAGGTTCAACACTGAGCCCTGGGGTACTGTGCTGTTTACTGGTGGTCTGGTGGAGGTGGTCTCACCAATCCTGACTTCTTGGGCCCTATCTGTGAACCAGCCAGTGATCCAGTGAGTCACATAGGGATTTCTGCCTAGTTCTGAGTGTTTGTCAATATCAAAGTGTGGTATCATATCTAATGCCTTAGCCAGATCAAGGTAGGGGGTATGTACAGTTTTCGCTCATCCATAGCCTTTGTGACCCTCTGAAAATCTGCCAGGTTTAGTAATCAAGATCATCTCTTAAAGCCAGGCTGTAATGGGTCCATTGTCAGGTTGCTATTGTCGTAGTTTATCATTTCCATGATAGTCCACCTTTATGAAAATGGATTAACATTGCTGCCCTCCATTCACCTGGCATGTAACCTGTTTTGATCTACAGTTGTGTTCAAGTGGTCCTGTTAGGTCATGTTTTAGGCCATTAAGAAGGCAACCAGGGATATTGTTAAGGCCCACTGAAGTCATGTTTTTGACCTTGGTCAGCACTATCGGGACCTGCTTCATGTTGATAGGTGGGGGTGGAGAATATATGGTAGAAGGGGTTTCACAGGGTGTAGTGGGGTGGGGAGTGAAGGATGAAATTAGAGGTAAACCATTAAGCTAGTATTTTCTCTGTCACCATGGTCAGTGAAGGTTGTGCCATTTACCATCAGTTCAGCACACTGCCGAGTACTACCTTTAGGGTCCCTGACATAGCTGAAAGAGGCCTTGTGGTTGTCCGTAACTTGGGAGGCTCTTCTGACCTCGTAATTGGCCTTGGTGGACTTAATTACCCCTCTTAGTTTGTTTTGTTAAATCGGAGAGCTGTTCGTCTCTGATTAATTGCTCTTTCTGATTTTGGCCTTGACTTTTTTTTATATACTCTGTTAAGGTGAGGATTCCACCAGTTGGTATTTGTTTTTTGTGTTAGATCTGGGCTTACTTCTAGCAGGTACGACAGCCTCAATGCAACCATTTACATGTTTGTAAAAGGTTTCTGTAAATTCTGCATAACTAGCTGTGCTCTAGGTTGGGGGAGTTATGAATTTTGACAAATGGTTGCATAATCAGATGTACTGTTCTTTAGAATAGTTCCCAACTGTTACAGCTTTAGTTGGGCTTTCCCGGGGTTTTTTTTTTTTTTTCTTCAAGGAAACTGCTTTGTGGGACAACCTCACCAACGTGGATGTGACAAGGAGGTTGGGGAGGGTGTGCAACACTCTCCCATCTTGCGTATTGGGTCCAATATGTTTGCTCCTCTGGTTGGAATGTGCTGTATCTGGTCCAGAGTGTTTGTATTGAGAAAGTCCAGGAAATGTGCCTTTGAGTTTAAGGCAGTGTACGTTTCCCAGTCTGTAGAGGGGTAGTTGGTTCGCTATGAATAGGATATTTGGTTAAATGGTGAGCATCTCTAGTAGGTCTAGGTAGGAGTTGTGAGCTTCAAGGGACATAGAGGCAGCCATTAGCTGGCCAAACATGGAAAGAAACCTTTCCTATGGTGACTTGGGACGTGGATGAACTCTGGGCATCATCCTGTCTAACCAAACTTGAGTTGTATTTATTGCTAATGTAGATCGAGACACCTCCACCTTTAGCACCCGTCTCTGCTGATTTTGATCTAAATGTGTGGAAGGCTACAGTACCTTCTTTCTGTGATTTTTAACCCAAGTATTTTTAACAACACAGGTGTCTACATTCTCCAGAGTGAGGTGAGGAGAGCTTGTAGGGTGTGGTGTTAATTGTTTAAGCTCTAGCATTGGGCAACAACACATTAAGGCTGCTTCAAGTGTTTTTTTTCTTGTGTTTATAGTGTTGTCATTTTGGCATTGCTTAAAAAAACTGAGGGTGGATAAAGCCAATATCCGAAAGCCCGGGGGTGGGTGGGCAGGTGCACTGTGCAGGCCATTTTTGGCAAAGCAACGTGGTCGGTTGGCTATCAGCATGGGAGCACATTTTTGTTAGATTCTCCTGGTGTGACATCGGAAACTAAGCCAATTAAAATCAATTGTTTTCTTTTAAGGTAGAATGCTGCTCAATGCAAGGCATGTACAGTTGATTATAAAAAGTTTACACACCCCTGTTAAAATGTCAGGTTTTTGTGATATTAAAAATTGAGACCACAATAAATCATTTCCAAACTTTTTTCCCACCTTTTAATGTGACCTATAACGTGTACAATTCAATTGAAAAACAAACATCTGTTGGGAAAAATATAAAAAAATAAATAATGTGCAGTAAGCTGGTTGCATAAGTGTGCACACCCTTAAACTAATACTTTGAAGCACCTTTTGATTTAATTACAACATTCAGCCTTCTTGAGTAGGAGTCTGAGTATTGGCAGATCTTGATATGGCAATATTTGCCCACTCTTCCTTGCAGAAGTGCTCCAAATCTGTCAGATTGTGAGGGCATCTCTTATCCTCATGCCTCTTCAGGTCACCCACCCAGAATTTCTATTGGATTTAGGCCTGGCCTCTGGCTGGGCCATTCCAAAACTATTTTCTTCTGGTGAAGCCATTCTTTTGTTGATTTGGATGAATGCTTGGGGTCATAGTCTTGTTGAAAGGTGAAATTCCTCTTCATCTTCAGCTTTTTAGCAGACACCTGAAGGTTTAGGGCCAAAAGTGACTAGTATAATTCCCTCCACCTTAACTAAATCTCCAGTTCCAGCTGAAGAAAAGCAACCCCAAAGCATACTGCCACCATCATGCTTCACCGTGGAGATGGTGTTCTTTTGGTGATGCGAAGTGTTGTTGTGCCGCCAAACATACCTTTTGGAATTGTGGCCATAAAGTTCAACCTTGGTCTCATCAAACCATAACACATTTTCCCACATGCTTTTGGGAGACTTGCTGTATTGTTTTGCAAATTTTAGCTGGGCCTGGATGCTTTTCTCTGTAAGCAAAATTTCCGTCTTGCAATCCTATCCCATAGCCCAGACATATGGAGAATACAGGAGATTGTCACATGTAGTACACAACCATTATTTGCCAGAAATTCTGGCAGCTCCTTCAGTGTTGCTGTGGGTGTCTTGGTAGACTCCTTGACCAGTTTTCGTCTTGTTCTTTCATCAATGTTGGAGGGACATCTAGTCCTTTGCAACATCACTGTTGTCCTATATTTTCTCCACTTTTTGATAACTGTCTTCACTGTGTTCCATGGTATAGCCAATGCTGTGGAAATTTTTTGTACCATTCTCCTGACTGATACCTTTCAACAATGAGATCCCTTTGATGCTTTGTAAGCTCTCTGTGAACCATGGCTTTTGCTGCAGCAGGCAACTGCGTAAATGTCGGGAATATCCTACTAGGGCAGGTGAACTTTTTTTGGGGTTAATCAGAGTTTCTTTAATTGATGGCAGGTATGTACCTAAGAAGACTGAATGTTGTAATTAAATCAAAAGGTGCTTTAACAAAGTATTAGTTTAAGGGTATGCACACTTGTGCAAGCAGCTTATTGTATGTTTTTTACTTTTTATATTTTTCCCTCTAACAGATTTGTTTGTTTTTAATTGAATTCTACAGGTTGTAGGTCACATTAAAGGTAAGAAAAGTTTTGAAATGATTTATTGTGGTCTCATTTTTTTATATCACAAACACCTGAAATTTTAACAGGGGTGCGTAAACTTTATATCGCCTGTAGCTGTCTGTGGCACATGTTGAGAGAGATCCATAATATCCATCTTCATTTAGTCCAGTGAGGTATGTTTCTGATCATTTACACACACATGGGCTATGATGGAATCGTATCGGTGCCGGTGTAATGCCTTGAGTGTGTGTGATATTGTGGAGCCTAGCTCTAGATGGGAAACTAACCATTATCTTGTGCAGGCTGGTAAGACTGGCATCTGTGTCCTACAATACCTAGTATTCTTGTCATAGGGGATTCTAAAATGTTTTGCTGAACTTATGGGCTTTGTTCTTGGGGGATCATTTGGTGTAGGCTTATGTATGCTGTTGCTTTTGGTGTGTGCTTTACTGATTGCTGTGGATAGATATTGACGTTTGACTGCTTAGGAGGTCTTTGTTCAGAGAGTTTTAAGTGTCTCTGCATACAAAGGTCTGTGGTGAGTGGTATATAGCAAGAATGTTTTGTGTGTGCTTTTGCCAACCTGGTTCATAAGCAAGATTTTTGCTTCATTGGAAGTTATGTATGTATATCTCTCACATACTGTGTTGGTTTCTTTAGGATGAAAAGCTCATTTCAGTATACGAGACAATTGCTGCATTGTCTCATTATATCCATATCTATCAAGCTGGCCACAGTGACATTAAGAAATCGTAAATAGATGTTGTCAGGACATGTATTTTGTTTGGACTATTGTAGTTTATCGATCTGGTTTTTACAGGGGTTACCTGAGTGGTGCCTGGGGTTAAGGCTAGATGTTGGGATAGCAGTATGATCCAATTTTATTGCTGTTTGATGCACTAACTAGCTCCAAGCAATGCCTTTGTATCAACAATTTAAAGTCCCAAGTAGTAGCTTTATTGTTTTGCTGCTATATAGAGTACTGATAACTGTCTCTGCATGGTGAATAGCTCCATGAAAATGCACCTAATTTATAGCACGCAAAAAAATGCTAAAAACTAACTCCTGTGCCCTCTGGCTAATAAACGACTACACTTGGAGCTCCCTGGAGTTCTTCCAAACTTGGAGAGACTAGGTAAACACCTTCTGCCACAAGATGGATGATCCCGGAATTTCTTAATATAAAAGAGCAGCAAACGTAGCTCTGCTTTAAGCATCCCCTGTCTCTCAACTCGTACTTACCAGGCTACTTAACTACTGCCACCAGAATACCTGTTCCAGTCTTAATGTAGCCAAGTGAAAAGGTACCAACTATCTACAATAAGTAATTGCCACTTTGAGCTTTCTTATGCGTTTCTCAACTCTGGTAGACCAGGTTAACTTTCTACTCTCACTGGAATTGCAGTGCCAGTATACTTATGTCAGTATACTTGATGTTAAAAGCACTTTTGGCTAACTAAAGTTTATGTGAAACAAATCAAGCAATTTGTCCTTACAGAGCTGGAAAAAAGTATATTGGCGTGAACAAAAAAGCCAACATTGCTTACCTTGCTCAATTAAATGTTTTAATCTGATGTCATTTTCATTCTTCCTCAACCTGTGGGTTTTGGATCTGACCTCTGATGCGACTTGGCCACTTTGCAAGCTCAACATTTTGGTGCTCAAGCTCCTCTTCTCCATCCCATAATGCCTCCTTCCCCTAGAATGCTTCAGCTCTCGTTTGCTGCTGATAGAGAAGCACTGAGTTTTCATTACTCCTGTTCATTCTGTTGCAAGAGTTCTGTGTCTGCTTCTGCCGTTCTTTTGATTTCTGTTCCTTCCTCTCCTCCAACCTTAAGCTTTCTTTGTAGTTTAGTAGTTCTGGTTAGTTCTGCAGGTTTCTGAGAGTACCGGTTACACTGTCTTTCCCTTTTCTCTCCATCTCTTTCTTTCTCTCATATGTATATGTGTATATATATATATATATATATATATATATATATATAATGCACTTTGCATGGTCACAAGATTCCCTTGTCTAACTCCCACAGGGAGTGTGTTTACTATCTAGGCCCAACACACCTAGATAGCTCCTGTGAGATATATGGGGGATTCAATCTGTGTTCGCTAGCGGACTGCCTCAACAAGCTGGTATTGAAGGTCTTGCTTCCTCCACCTCCTTCAGCACCTTTCAATTCAGGGGCTTAAACCCCTGTTAGAAAATCCAAGGAGGCCAGGGAACCCTGGAAGCATTCCCCCCCGAGCATTCCTCTTTGGAGCTGCCTAGAAAGGTGCAAAAACCTTTGGGTCTGGTAATTTGTTCTTTTTCCCTTGGTTCCTACAGTCTCCTCTGAACGAGATGTTTACTCTTGGAGCTCTCCTTCCAAGGAGGCCTCCCCCGAGCTAGTGTCCAGACTACCTTCTGCGCCCTCCTCAATCAGGTTTACCAGTAGCTTGTCTGAGCGCAAGGTTGCTCAAGGCACAGATTCAGATGGAGGTACTGCTGGCTCCGTCCCCTTCTGTAGCTGTGAGCAGACATTCCCCTTTTCGTACTATTGCTCCTTCGATCTGACCTCTGCTTTGGAGTTGTCAGGTCTAGTGGCCCAGAGAACAAAGACGACTGATCAGATGGTCTCCACTTCGAGTCTGACTGCTTCTCTGACGCACTCTGCTCTGACTGCTTTGGGGCCCGGTGCATCTTGGAGCCAAAGTTTAAACATAGAGCCTGAGGGGTTGACTTTTTTTACTCTGGGGTTTTGTAGCCATCACTTCTCCTTGGAGCTTCGGTGTTAAATAGCTCTGCTCCCACTCCCCCTTGGAGTGGAGTGTGGCAGGGGTCTGGAGAAGTCTGCTGCAACTACTTCGGCACCGGAGGGATGACTCTTGGATCCCCCCAGTCCATCTGCCTTCGAGGTGCTGGAGAGGGTTCTCTCCCATCCTTTGAGATTCCCGGTTCTCCTACAGTTTAGTCCTATCCCTGCCTGCGTGGAGTCAGACATTGAGGTCTCTCGTCTTTCACAAAGACAGCTAGTGCTACAAAGCCCCCATCCTCTTCCCACTGTGGAACCCCATTTTTCTGATACCTCCCCAGAGTATCCCACCAAGGAGGTCCCTCGGAGGAAGATGTGTAAAAGGGAACACCTGGATTCCCCACAGGAATCTGTCGCTACAGATACTGATTTTGAAGAAGGGGAATGGTCCCCCAGATGTCCACCCGTGGTTTCCTTTGCGGACATCCTTGAGATCCTCCGCCAAAAGGGTGGTTGGTCTTTCCAAAGCCCTAACCCAGAGGAGTCGGTGCTCTTGGAGGCCTGTCCACATCCTGGGTGTCATCCCCTGTCAGGCTGTCTTATTGAGCTAGTTTCCACCAGAGCATGGAAGGATCCAGACTTTGTAGAGCCCATACCCAAGTGGGCAGACAAGATACCAATTGCTTCCTTGGACAAATCCCACTGGACTTAAGGGATCCTGGTAAATGCCATGGTTGTTGTGGCTACCAGCAAAAAGGAGATTGCTCAGGAAAGCTCCACTGTCCATCCCCCTAACGGGGTGTCTAGGGGTTTGAACAGTTTCGGTAAGAGGGCTTGCACTTTATCCACCTTTGCTTTGAGTGTTGAACTATTTGTCTCATTTTACTAGGCTACAGAGGGACCTGGTAAAGGAAAACTCTAGCTCGGTTCCTGAGTCCATGTCCGAAGAGGAACTCAAGACGTTTTCCTCCAGAATAGCCATGGTCCAATTGACATATAATTCGTCCATGAGGCTGATTGCCCATGCGGCTGAAGGTACCTCTAGGGCTACCGCTTCTGGCAATTGCCATTAAGCTTTATGCCTGGATTTGGCTGTGTGACTTTGTAGAACTTTTCAAGGCATCATTTGTCAGCGCACCCTTTGATGGGTTCGTCTGTTTGGCTGCACAGTTCATGGTGCACTCTCCTGCAGCGAGAAGGATGGGAAGACCGTGTCTGCCATCGCAATCCATTTTTCCACTCCACGATGATCCTTTTCCAGGAATCAGTGTCGCGAAAAAAAATTGTGGCTCGGGAAATCTCAAGGTTGTTTTCAGGAATTTTGGGGAGATTTTTTTTTTCTCCCAGAGGCCAGGGGGGTAACGGTTACAATGGTAAACACAGCCCCAATGCCAGAAGGGATCTGCAAAATAAAGACTCTTGAGACTCCTACTTGGACAGACCCTTTCAGCACTCCTGAAGGATTGACAACTGCCTGTTTCTGAAGGCAGTGGGGGGGTGCTTATCCTTGCACTCAGACACCTGGATAGCCATCACAAATGATCAGTGGGTGCAAAGGATTGTATGCAGAGGATACTCTGTTTCCTTCTTAAATCTTCCTAAGCCAAAAACTTTTCTCCCAGATGTGCCATCCAATCGGAGGGAGGGCAGCATTGCTTGAAATTACAAAGCTGCTCCAAAATGAGTCATTCAGGAGGTTCCTATTGACCAAATGAGATTGGCCGTCTACTCAAGGTTCTTTTTAGTACCACAGAAAACAGGGGACCAAAGGCCAATTTTGGATTTAACATCCCTGAACAAATCAGTAAACTCAAAATTCAGGGTGGTCTTGTATTTTCAGAAGTAGGATGGATTGATTATGATGGGATGTGTTCAATAGACCTGAAGGATGCATACTACCATACCATATCAAAATGAAGAAGTGCTCCAGACGGTATCTTCTATCTGAAATAGTTTACTTCATTTGCTGTTCAACCTGTGGATCCTAGGATCCATATCGGATCCGACACTGCTACATTTTCCAGTTATGGCTCCAAGCTCCATGCTCCTCCCCTTACCCATAATATCCCTGTCTCCCTTCAGGTCTCGTTTGCCACCTGAGAGGAAGCAGTGTGGTCCCAGCACCATTGTGGTAATGTTGCAGTTTGAAGAGTAAAATTTAACTTTTTGGAATTTTCTAACTATCCTTTTCACTCTAACCTGTTCTATACTTTCACGGGTTTCTTCATAGCTTGTTTCTTGTAGGCTTTTCTATTTTCCTCCCCTCTTCTCTTTCTGTGTTTGCGTGCATGTGCGTGCGTTTACTTTGAACCGGCCAAGGCATGGCGGACACCCCGAAGCCTGGTTTCAAAAGATGCACAATGTGGCCATAAGCTTTCCCCGGCGGATGGCCACACTCTATGCGTAGTATTTTTGGGGGTGGCTCTCCTCCAATCCCCCTTTCCTATTTGTGCTGGGTTTAACCTCAGAGCACTTAAGGACAGGTGGGTCAAACTGATTGATTGTCAAGGGCCTGTTGCCCTCCACTGCTTAGATGGTTGTCCTACGTTCCCCCGCCAAGAAAACGGCTACTGCTTCATCTTCCCCTTCCTTAGCCTCTGGGACTCACCCTCCCGCCAAGAGCCCTGAGGAAGGGGATAAGCCCAAGAAGGACCAGCCTTGCAAGTGGTCCCCTGGCCACTCATCAATGGCTGCCCCCCTGCTGAAGGCTAAGCTTGTAGAGCCAGTACTCAAGTGCCAGGACAAGGTCTTAAGCCCTCCTGCAGACAAATTACACTGGCACAAGGGGTCCCCTGTAGATGCTATGCTGCTGGCAGCGGCCACCAAGAAGGAACTCGCCCTGGAGAGTTCCACGGTCCATATGCCTGACCGATTGTCTGACACTGGATCATTTTTGGAAGCGAGTCTATGCTTCAGCGACCTGCATGAGGGCACTGAACTACATGGCGCACGTTATTTGACTCCATAGAGAATCTGGTCTTGGAAGTCATGGAGTCGACCCCAGGGTCCATGTCGGCAGAGGACAGGAAGAAGTTCTATGCACGTATGGCCACCATAAAATCTGTAGTCAACACGTCCATGTGTTTGCTCTCCCATGCCACAGAGGGAGCCGCACGGGTGGCAGGGTCAGGTGTTGCCATCCGGCACCACGCCTGGCTCTCCTTATGTCAGTTCTCTGAGCCTTTCATGGCATCTTTTACCAACCCCCCTTATGATGGTTTTTCCCTTTTTGGGAAGACAGACACTGTAGTCCAGAGCGAGAAGGACTGGAAGACGCTGTCTGCCATTGGGGTCCGCTTCTCACTGCCTCAAAGGTCCTTCTCCAGGAGCCAGTGAGGCCAGAAGATGTGGTTCTGCAAGTCTCAGGCATTTTCCCGGGATGCTTAGGACTCACCCGGCTGTCCATCTCTGGAGGCAGTTGGGGGTCGTCTGTTGCTTCACACATTAGCATGGGTGTCCATCACTACAGATCAGTGGGTGCTGAGAGTGTTATCCAGAGGATATTTCATCCTCTTCAAGGATCTACCCCCTTCCAACAAGGATGCGTGCTATCACATCAAGATGCACAAGCACTCCAGGAGGTTTCTTTGCTTCCGGCTGGGAGCCAATCATTACCAATTTCGATCCTTCCCCTTCGGTCTCACCTTAGCCCCCTGGGTGTTTACCAAGGTAATGGCAGTAGTAGCGGCTCACCTGAGGCTTCTTGGCATTCAGGTCTTTCCGTACCTGGACGATTGGCTCTTTCCACCCCCCTCAGAGCATCTACTATGTCAGGCCAGAGACTCCTTCCTTCAGTTAGCCAACAAGTTGGGCATTACAATCAATATGAACAAGTCTGCTCTTCACCCAGTCCACATTCCACATTTCATCGGGGCACGGCTGGACACAATACAATTGAAGGTGTTCCTCACCTCAGATAGGATGCGCAGCTTGAGGCTACACATCTTACACATTCTTCAGACCCATTTACCAACAGCCGAAGCAGTGTTAAGAGCTTTAGGTTCTATGTCGGCCACGATAAATCTTCCCCATGGCACGCCTTCATATGAGGGTACTGCAGTGGACTCTAGCGGTTCAGTGGTCACTGTTAGACCTCCCTTTATCCTTTCCAGTGAGAATTTCAAAAGTGTGCTGGGACTCCCTTTTGGTGGTGGATTCAGTCCACGGATCTCCTCAAGGGACTTCCTTTTCAACATCTTTTACCCCAAATCACGGTGACCACGGACACCTCCCTACTTGAGTGGATGGCATTGCTCGGGAAGGACAGTCCATGGTACGTGCTCCCCTTCTGAGACGTATCTGCACGTCAGTGTTCTAGAGAGGAGAGTGGTTCTTGGGTTGCAGACCCTCCATGCTCATCTTCCTCTGGGAACAATTGCAATTCAGACGGAATCAGTGGTCTGGTATATCAAGAAACAGGGTGGAACCAGATCTTATGTCTAGAGGCCATGACCGTATGGGAATGGGCGATCTCCACCGGATGCTTTCTGGTGGCAGTGCACATCCCGGGACGGTCCAACATCTTAGCGGACAGGCTCAGATCATCTATCCTGATGCCTTATGAGTGGTCCCTGAAGCCTTCAGCAGCGGAACAGATCTTCCTAGAGTGGGGTAGTCTTTGCTGCGATCTCTTCGCATCTCCTTCCAACGTGAAATGCAGTGAGTTTTTCACTCTGAACCCCCCCGCCGGTGGAAGCCCCTAGAGATGCTCTGATTCATGCTTGGCCTCTCTGGCTTCTTTATGCATATTCTCCTCTCCCCCTCATGTCAAAGTTTCTGCAGAAATCCCAAAGGCTGGGGAGCACTTTGATCCTCTTTGCTTGCTCAATTCTGGCCTTGACAGGTTTGGTTTCTTTTACTCAGGTCTCACCTAGTTGTTCCACTATGAACCTTGGATCTGGTCCCAGATCTGCTTTCACATCCCTCGGGGATTCCTCATCGAGATCTGGACAGTCTGAAGCTCACTGCTTGGCTTCTCCGGTTCCCATGATTCTTAGGACTCCCAGTTTGTCATCTCCTGTTAAATCCATTCTGGTGGCGGCTCAAAAATCATCCACCAGAAAAGTTTATCTTAGTAAATGGAAACATTTTTCTATTTAGGCCATTCAGAGGTCGTTGGACTTATTCACTGTACT
Source organism: Protopterus annectens (assembly GCF_019279795.1). NCBI lineage: Eukaryota > Metazoa > Chordata > Ceratodontiformes > Protopteridae > Protopterus > Protopterus annectens. The sequence continues at coordinate 635,235,499 of NC_056731.1, forward strand.
GCCTTCAGTGGTTTTAGATTTTCTAGCTAGCATTTTTCATCAAGGCACTAGTTCCTCAACCGTGAAAGTCCAACTAGCTGCCATTTCTAATTTTCATGTTTGGGTGGACATGTCTTCATTGGCTTCTTCTAAACTTTGAAAAACGTTTCTCAAAGGTGCCTTTCTTCTCAGACCTCTGGTCAAGGGCCCCATTCCTCCGTGGGACCTCACTTTGTTGTTGCAGGCATTGGTTTCTCCTCCATTTTGAGCCTGCGGCATCTGTAGATCTGCAATTTTTGACCTGGAAAACTGCCTTCTTGGTTACCATTACAATCACTAGAAGGGTGTTGGAGCTTCAAGCTCTGTCTATGAAAGTCTCTTACATGATCTTTCACAAGGATAGAGTGTCGCTATGCACTCACCCATCCTTCCCAAGGTAGTCTCGGAGGCCAGTATTAATCAGATTAATTTACCAGTATTTTTTCCAAACTAACAGAACAAAGGGGAATACAAATTACATTTACTGGACGTACACAGGCAGTCGAGGTTTTATCTGCACAGGACTAAACTTTTTCTGCAAGGCAGATCAGCTTTGTGTCCTATGCCAAGCCCTTCTTAGGTAAACCTGTTTCAAAAGTGACTATTGCTCGCTGGATTTCACAATGCATTGGCCGGGCTTATTCAGATAGAGGTTTGTCTCTTCCAGGGAGAGTGAAGACTCATTCGACCCAATCTATGGCTACGTCAGCAGCCTTTTGGTTTAGGGTCTCTGGATGAGATTTGTTCAAGTGCTACTTGGGCCTCATCTCACACCTTTATTTCTCATTTGTAAACTGGATTTTGTGTCTAGGAGTAGAACATCCATTGATTCAGCGGTGCTCTGGTATATCCTTCCATGAGGACGTCCCAAGAGTTGGGTAGCTGGGGACTCTGTCCCACAGATTGAAGCACAAATGAAGTAAACTACTTCAGATAAAGAAGTTATGTACTCACCATAATGTTCCATCTAAGTAATTCTACTTCATTTATCTTCAACCAATCTTCAACCATTCCCCCCCACTCCTTCCCACTAGCCTTATCCTCTGGGATATGACACATTCTTTGTACCAGACATTTATTGCTGGGATCTTTGGTTCTGTCAGGGCTAAAGTTCATTTGTGTTTGTGCTGGAGGATAGTGTTTGGCTGGGTATCTGTTATCTGTTGGGCAGCAAACTCGATCTGAAGGGAGACGGGGGCATTATGGGTAAGGGGAGGAGTATGGAGTTCAGAGCCGTAGCTGGAAAATGTGGCCGTGTTGGATCCAAGGGCCCACAGATTGAAGACAAATTAAGTAGAACTACTCTGATGGAACGTTATGATGAGTACATAACTTCTGTTTTTAGGCTGGGCGTCGCTCATTACCAATTCCGAATGCTACCGTTTGGGCTTGCTACAGCCCCCAAAGTGTTCACCAAATGCATGGCAGTAGTTGCAGCTCATCTCAGACTGCAGGGATTCCATGTGTTTCCTTATCTCGTTGACTGTCTCTTAACCACTTCAACCAAGCATCTACTCATGTAAGCCAGGGATTACCTGTTAAAAAAACTAGCTTCCACTCTGGGCATAATTGTAAACGCGCACAAATTGCAGCTCAGTCCTGTTCAGCTAATAGACTATATTGGAGTTAGTTTGGACCCAAGCAGAACGATGGTCTTTTAACCTCCAGACAGGGTGTTGACTCTGAAATTTCTTCTCTTTCATATCCTGGCAGTCCCATCACCTCCAGCAAAAGAGTGTTGGGTTCTATAGCTGTTATGATAATGCTACTGCTTACAGCATGCTTAACATCCACTGTAGGTTTTGCGTATGTATCTGTTATTCCTCAGAAGTCTACCAGTGTTGTGGTTCCTTCATTCTTCCCCCAGCAAACGCCAAGCTAACCATTGATGCCTCCCAGTTGGGATGGTGTCTGGGGGGGCATTTTCTGGGATGGATGGTCCAAGGAAGTGGTAGTCTCAGGAGACCAAATTGCATATCAGTGTTCTGGAGATACAAGCACTACACGATTTTCTTCCTCCAGGGACCATTGCAATTCAAACCGACAGTATGTCCATGATATGGTACATCAACAAGCAAGGGTGAACCAGATCTTACCCACTGTGTCGAGAAGCAGTAAGTGTGTGACAATAGGTGATGTCTACCAAATTCATTCAAGTCACAATGCACATTCTGAGGGAGTCCAACATTCTAGCAGAGAGGCTCGGTAGAACAGTAGTTATGCCTCATGAGTGGTGTCTGAACCAGTCAGTGACAAACGTGATTTTCCCCAAATAGGGTCAACCTTGCTGCAACCTCTTTGCCTCTCCCCCTCAAGTGCAGCAAGCTCTTTGCCTTGATCCCTCCTCAGAGACAGCCCTTGAGAGATGTGCTAGTCTGTGTTTGGCCTCCCAGTCTACTCTGTGCACATTTGCAATTACCCCTGATTCTTAAATTCAGTCATAAAGCTAGTCATTTGAAGAGCAAAGTAATCCTCATTGCTTTTTTCTGGTGGCTCCAGATTTGATTAACCTTTCTTTGATCTCATCTACTTTGTCCCCCATGGACTGTAGAACCTCTTCCAGACCTGTTGCCCAACCCCTCGGGAAAGACTCATCTGAATCTTTAAGGTTAACTGCATGGTTTCTCCAGTTCCAATGATGGCTAGACATTCAAGGCTTTCATCCCTGGCCCGAGAGACTGATATCTGCTCACAAAGCATCTACTAGGAAAATATGTAAGAGGAAATGGAAAAAGATTCTGTATTTGGGCTCAACAGAAGCTGATAGATCCTTTTATGGCTCCTGCTCCTAGCCTGGCCTTTCTCTTCCAGAATGGAGCCAGCTATTCCATGGTGAAGGTTCAGTTGGTAGCCAGTTTGCATTTCCACATTGAGTAAAACTCTGCTACTCTAGTTTCTTATAAACTATGTAAGGTTTTTCGTAGGAGCACCTTTTATTCCTTCCCCCAGTCAAGGATCCAATTCCTCCTTGTGATCTTACTTCGGTTTTACAATCCTTGGTTATTCCTCCCTTTGAACCAGCAGCTAAAGTGTATCTGAAGTTTCTCTCCTGGAAACAGTTTTGTTTATTTGCTATTGCGTTGGCAAAGAGTGTCTGAGCTCCAAGCCACCTCTGCTAAACCTCCTTACTTTATCTTCCATAAGGACCAATCCATCCTTTCTACATAAAGTGGCCACAGAAAACATCTGTCAGTCCATTCATCTTCTGGTTTTCTTCCCTAATTTCCAGAATAAGGAAGAATATATGCTGCATCTTCTGGATCTTGTATAGGCAATTACATTTTTATCCATCAGAAAATCTGACCAGCTGTTTATATTTTTCAGATATAAGGAAAGGCACAGCAGTTACTAAACCTACTCTGGCCAGATGGCTGCGAGATTGCATCTTTTTTGTTTGTTCAAAAGGTACGTCGATCTTTTTTGTTTATTCAAAAGGTGCGTCGTTGCCAGGCTGTGTCAAAGCTCATTCAATGAGATCTATGGCGACTTCTCAAGCCTTTTCCTCAAGAATGTTAGTGCAGCTGCCTCTTGGTCAAGGTCTCGTACCTTTATTTTCCATTACAAATTAGACATCATTTCCAGGAATAGAGCTGTTTTTGTCTCTACAGTGCTTCAGAATATCCTTCCATAAGGGACACCCTAGGTTCTGTGTAGCTGGGGACTGTGTCCCACAGGTTGAGGAAGGAATAAAAATGACATCAGATAAAGAAGTTATAACGTTCCATCTGTATAGTCCATTTGCGTTCTTCCTTGATCTCCCCACTCACCTTCCCCTGACCTCTCTTTCATGTAGACCTGACCGAGTTGGTCTCTATCGGGAACTGTGTGTTGAGATCCTGAACCTTTTTCTTCTGTCTCTATAGAGATATCTTTAGCTGTATAATTTTTAGCAAGCTGAAGCTGAGGTATTCTGGGGGAAGAACCCATTATGGGATGGAAAAAAGGAGCATGAGCATCGAATCTTGAGCTTGGAAAGCAGCCAATTTAGATCGGAGGTCTGATCTGAAATCCACAGGTCAAGGAAGAATGAAAATGGACAACACAGATGGAACGTTATGGTAAGAACATAACTTCTTTTTTTAGACCGTTAATATTTTGTGAAATCAGCTCCAAGTGATTCCTTGTCCAGCCTGCCAGTTCAGATGCATTTCGCACTTCATAAGCAAAAGTACTGACCTGTATCAATGAGTTAGTATTCATCTTTACCTATCTTTTAAGAACTTTTTTAGGTTTTGGCCTTCATAATAACTGTTTTATCTGTTCACAATTTGACTCTCGGTATGGCATCACATACATTCATTTCCTGGAAGAAGGTATTTCCTGGTGACCATCATCTCTGCCCATAGGATTTCAGAGCTAGAAGATCTTGTATAAGGACCTCTGCTTAATCATTTCCAAGGGTTTGGGATCCCTTAATGCTAACCCACATTTCCTCCTGAAAATATTTTTTGAATTGTCCCCAAGACGGTCAGTTTATTTCCCTTTTCCCTTTGTCAGGACAAAGTAGAGAGAAAACACTTTACACCCTAGATGTGCACCTTCATCATAGGTTTTAGCTGAAGCAGGTGCAAGCATTTTGTAGAACTGAACAGCTGATACAATTTCCTCTCCTGAAAGGAAGTGGAGTGGCTTTCACCAAGTGGATTGCATTTCCATGTCCACCGGAAAATGCTTTGTTCAATGCTCTATTGATTGCTTTTTGTTTTCATCAGGAATGTACCCTTAATAGACGTCTGTGCTGTGGTGACTTTGCCGTTGCTTCACATTGCAAAATGTTGTTTTGATGGCAACTCTGGAGCTGGGTCACCTTTGGTACTTCAGAAGTCAGTATTGAGAGCCCCTGCCTGTCTTCTAGCTCCTTCCATCTTGTTAGTTATTGCTTGGGATTGAACTTGGTTGTAGACTGAAGGAGGGTTTCCTATAGCTAATCTAAAATAGGAAACCCTCCTTGATGGGTCCTATGACTGTGGTTCTACTCTGCAACAGTTTGCAGTTGATCTATTTTTATAGAAATTCTCATGCTGAGGGATGGCCAAGTGACTGTGATGAGGTATTTTACCATTACATACTGCTTATGTGAATGTGTTCATAGGTTCATAGGTTCGTACTAGGCTATCTGCCCTAGGGCATTTATAAGCCTAGCCAGAGTGTGTGTGGCTTTCACCACCCCTTAGGATGAGAATACTACGCCCATTTAGGGTTTAGTTTACTGTGCCTCTGTCTAGTAGTGACACAGATGACCCCCGGGGTAAACCTACGATCTCCCATCCACTCGTCAAGACTTCTCTTGAATAGAGTTAGTGAGGGGCTCTGCCTAACATGGATTGGGATTCTGTTCCAGAGTGTAGGGAGCCTCTGGGTTATGAATCTGTCCCTCCAGCACGTCCTATTTATTTCTGTGTTGAGGTTTAAGTCTCTTGCTCTCGTGGCTCTGATGGATTTGGATTTTTTGAGATGGAGCATGTCCATTAATTCCGGATTGGACGTGGCCTTGTACGTTAGGCACAGGTCACCTCTGAGTAGGCGGTATGCGACTGAATAGAGCTGGAGTTTTTTCAGTCGGGCAGCATATGACATATGTTTAAGACCCTTTATCCTCTTGGTGAGGAACTTTTGGGGTCTTTCCAACTGCTGCAGGTGTCTGGTAAGATGCATCCCAAATGGGGCATTGTACTCTATCATTGGCCTAATAAGAGATGAGTACAGGGGCACAATGACCTCTCTTGATCTAGATGTGAAACCCTTCGTGATAAGGTGGGCAATATAGAAGGTCTTTCTAACCACTTTGGCAATGTGAGTGTCAAATGAGAGGTTACTGTCAACCTGGGTCCCTAGGTCCTCGATTACCTCTTCCGTACTTAATGGATTACCACCTATGTGGTAATATGTGGGTACCTTGTTTTTCCCAAAGGGTATGACTATACATTTTTTGGCGTTAAGCTTAAAGCCATGGCTCTGGCACCAATTATCCGTTTCTATGAGTCCTCTCTGAAGGATGTTTGTGTCCGCTGGAGTATCAATTATGGTGCCCAGTTTGCAGTCATCTGCGAACTTTGTCAGCCATAATCCTCCTATGTTTGCCTCTACCTCGGAAAAATAAATGCCAAACGAGGGGTCCCAGGACTGAGCCCTGTGGGACACCACTTGTGACTGGCTTAGAGTCTGACAGCTCCAGCAACTCTGACCCTGTGGGTTCTGTCCTTGAGCCAGTTTGCAACCCATCTCGTGACATATGGGTTTACATTTAAGCTGGTGAGTTTGTCTATGATGCCCGAGTGTGGTATTGAGTCAAAGGCTTTTGCAAGGTCAAGGTAGGCTGTGTGAACTGCCTTACCTTCATCAATGGCCTTAGTGACGGTTTCAAGAAAGTCGACCAAGTTCAAAAGGCAGGATCTGCCCTTGACAAAGCCAAATTGGGTAGGATCCAATGTCTGTAGGTCCCCAATGTCTTTGTTTGAGTTCCATAATGATCCTCTCCATAGCTTTGCAGACCAGGCTCGTCAAGCTTATGGGGCGGTAATTTCCAGGGTCCGTAGAAGCACCGCCTTTGTGAAGTGGGACCACTGTTGCGTCGCCACTCTTTGGAGTGATCCTGTAGTAAGGCTAAGATTAAACAGCAGCCTTATGTTTGGGTTTAGTTCCTCTTGGAGTTCATGTAGCACACAGCCCGGGACACCGTCCGGTCCCATTGATGCTGTGTTTTTAGCTTTTGAGCGGGGGGCTCTCACCTGGGCATCTGAGATGTTATGGAGGCTACACTCTGCTGGGATAGTTATTTCTCCTTTTGGGGGGGGGGGGCGGGGGGAGGAGAAATTTGCACTGAACCGATCTGCCAGAATGTTGGCAAGGTCAGTGGGTTCAGTGTATTTATTGTCATTTTGGACTAACTCTGAGCATATTTGGGAGTTTCCACCCAGGTTTCTAACATAGCTAAAGAAGGCCTTGTGATTGTCTTTTGTGTCTCTTGTGATTTTTCTCTCAAAGTTGGCCTTGGATGATTTTATGAGTGATCGTAGTTTTTTGCTAGTACTGATCAGAGATGCCTTCCCATTTAGGGATTTTGCTCTGTCATGTAGTAGCTTCCTCCTTCTGTTGTAAAGTTTGTTTATGGCTGGGGTCCACCAGACCGGGCGCCTGCCTTTGGGGGAATGGGTCTTGGTTTTATTTGGGATTGCATGATCCATGCATTCTTGAAGGTGCCAGTAGAAGGCATTTGCAAAGGATTCAGCAGTGTGGGTTGTGGTTTCCATTGGCCCAGGGACCTTGAAGGATACCACTTCAGTCTTAAGAAGTGTGAAGTTGGCTTTTGAGAAGTTCTTCACTGTGGTCTTTTGTGCAGGGGGTGGGGCGGGATGTGGATTTCCAGTGAGATTAATTTATGGTCTGATCTTACCAATGAGGGATATACTTCCGGTGTGGAGCATTTTGTCCCCATGTTTGTGATGATCAGGTCTAGTATATTGTCTCCTCTTGTGGGAATGGTGGCTAGTTGTTCCATCGCATTTGAGTTTATGATTTCTAGGAACCTTTGGGCTAGGGTGTTTGGGCTTGAGTAATGTTCCCAGTCTGTTTGGGTAGTTGAAGTCTCCCAATATGATGGTATTTGGAGAGACATTCATACTCTCCAGTGTCTTCAGGAAGGCTGTGTGAGTTTCCTGAGTTTGAGAGGGTGGTCTGTAGCATGCTACAAATTGTAAGGCAGTTTTGCCTATGGTTAGTTGCACCTGGATGGTCTCCGATGCTTCGTGCATTGCCACTAACCTGGAGGTGTGGGTATCTTTGAATATGGATACTCCCCCTCCTTTTGTGGTTTGGTCCAAGTTTTGGGGCCGGAAAGCATGATATGAGGTAAAACCTGATAGTGCTGGGGTGCTCTCAGGAGCCTTGAAAAAGGTTTCAGTCACTGCACAGACATCGATGTTCTCCATACTGAGGAGGGCTTGAGTGCATCTTGAGGTTTAGACTTCTGGCATTGAGCAGCATTACCCTTATTTTTTTCCACTTGTGTTTTCTAGGAGGTAGGTTTGTCATTTGAGCCTTGCCTAAAAAGGCACTATGGTGGTGGCAAGAGCCTTGGCCAATATCCGGAAGCCCAGGGGTGACAGGTGCAAGCCATCCCTTGCGAAGCAGCGTGGCTTGTCGAGCATGTCATCCCAAGCAGCCAGACATTGGATCCCCTTTGAATGACACCAGTAATTAAGCCAATTGTTAAAACTGATCATTTTGTCTTTGTACTGTGGCATCATTCTTGGTGAGGGTAAGATGTTGCTCAGGGTCAGTGTCATACCGGCCTGGGCTACATAATCAGAGCGCTCCTCTGTCTCTTCATGTAGTCCAGGGAGGTACGTCTCGGGTCGTTCCCACCGGCATGTACAATGACTGAGTCATATTTGTACTTGCTGTGGAGTGACCTGAGTGCTTGTGTTATGTGGTGGATTCTAGCTCCCGACAGGCAGCTTACTGTGACCCTCTCCTTGTTCAGTCTGGTGAGCGGGACGTCAGTGTGCCTGACTATGGAGTCACCTATTACAAGTGTGTCTGGCATGTTGTTTGGCCTTAAGGGCTGTGACTGTTTAGCACACTGACTTTGTGAACTATGTGTTGTATGTGCTATGACTTGAGGTGGCGGTTGCTTGGGTGTCTGCTTTGGAGGCCTCTGTTGTTTTGGTAGACATTCAAGGCTTTCATCCCTGGCCCGAGAGACTGATATCTGCTCACCAGGCATCTACTAGGAAAATATGTAAGAGGAAATGGAAAAAGATTCTGTATTTGGGCTCGACAGAAGCTGATGGATCCTTTTATGGCTCCTGCTCCCAGCCTGGCCTTTCTCTTCCAGAATGGAGCCAGCTATTCCACGGAGAAGGTTCAGTTGGTAGCCAGTTTGCATTTCCACATTGAGTAAAACTCTGCTACTCTAGTTTCTTCTAAACCATGTAAGGTTTTTCGTAGGAGCAACTTTTATTCCTTCCCCCAGTCAAGGATCCAATTCCTCCTTGTGATCTTACTTCGGTTTTACAATCCTTGGTTATTCCTCTCTTTGAACCAGCAGCTAAAGTGTATCTGAAGTGTCTGTCCTGGAAACAGTTTTGTTTATTTGCTATTGTGTTGGCAAAGATTGTCTGAGCTCCAAGCCATCTCTGCTAAACCTCCTTACTTTATCTTCCATAAGGACCAATCCATCCTTTCTACATAAAGTGGCCACAGAAAACAATATCTGTCAGTCCATTCATCTTCTAGTTTTCTTCCCTAATTTCCAGAATAAGGAAGAATATATGCTGCATCTTCTGGATCTTTTATAGGCAATTACATTTTTATCCATCAGAAAATCTGACCAGCTGTTTATATTTTTCAGATATAAGGAAAGGCACAGCAGTTACTAAACCTACTCTGGCCAGGTGGCTACGAGATTGCATCTTTTTTGTTTATTCAAAAGGTACGTCGATCTTTTTTGTTTATTCAAAAGGTGCGTCATTGCCAGGCTGTGTCAAAGCTCATTCAACGAGATCTATGGCGACTTCTCAAACCTTTTCCTCAAGAATGTTAGTGCAGCTGCCTCTTGGTCAAGGTCTCGTACCTTTATTTTCCATTACAAATTAGACATCATTTCCAGGAATAGAGCTGTTTTTGGCTCTACAGTGCTTCAGAATATCCTTTCATAAGGGCCACCCTAGGTTCTGTGTACCTGGGGCTGTGTCCCACAGGTTGAGGAAGGAATAAAAATGACATCAGATAAAGAAGTTATCATAACGTTCCATCTGTGTAGTCCATTTGCGTTCTTCCTTTATCTCCCCACTCACCTTCCCCTGACCTCTCTTTCATGTAGACCTGACCGAGTTGGTCTCTATCGGGAACTATGTGTTGAGATCCTGAAGCTTTTTCTTCTGTCTCTATAGAGATATCTTTAGCTGTATAATTTTTAGCAAGCTGAAGCTGAGGTATTCTGGAGGAAGAACCCATTATGGGATGGAAAAAAGGAGCATGAGCATCGAATCTTGAGCTTGGAAAGCAGCCAATTTGGATCAGAGGTCTGATCTGAAATCCACAGGTCAAGGAAGAATGAAAATGGACAACACAGATGGAACGTTATGGTAAGAACATAACTTCTTTTTTTAGACAGTTAATATTTTGTGAAATCAGCTCCAAGTGATTCCTTGTCCAGCCTGTCAGTTCAGATGCATTTCACACTTCATAAGCAAAAGTACTGACCTGTATCAATGAGTTAATATTCATCTTTACCTATCTTTTAAGAACGTTTTTAGGTTTTGGCCTTCATAATAACTGTTTTATCTGTTCACAGTTTGACTCTCGGTATGGCATCACATACATTCATTTCCTGGAAGAAGGTATTTCCTGGTGACCATCATCTCTGCCCATAAGATTTCAGAGCTAGAAGATCTTGTGTAAGGACCTCTGCTTAATCATTTCCAAGGGTTTGGTATCCCTTAATGCTAACCCACATTTCCTCCTGAAAATATTTTTTGAATTGTCCCCAAGACAAGTCAGTTTATTTCCCTTTTCTCTTTGTCAGGACAAAGTAGAGAGAAAACACTTTACACCCTAGATGTGCACTTCATCATAGGTTTTAGCTGAAGCAGGTGCAAGCATTTTGTAGAACTGAACAGCTGATACAGTTTCCTCTCCTGAGAGGAAGTGGAGTGGCTTTCACCAAGTGGATTGCATTTCCATGTTCACCGGAAAATGCTTTGTTCAATGCTCTATTGATTGCTTTTTGTTTTTATCAGGAATGTACCCTTCATAGACATCTGTGCTGTGGCGACTTTGCCATTGCTTCACATTGCAAAATGTTGTTTTGATGGCAACTCTGGAGCTGGGTCACCTTTGGTACTTCAGAAGTCAGTATTGAGAGCCCCTGCCTGTCTTCTAGCTCCTTCCATCTTGTTAGTTATTGCTTGGGATTGAACTTGGTTGTAGACTGAAGGAGGGTTTGCTATAGCTAATCTAAAATAGGAAACCCTCCTTGATGGGTCCTATGACTGTGGTTCTACTCTGCAACAGTTTGCAGTTGATCTATTTTTATAGAAATTCTCATGCTGAGGGATGGCCAAGTGACTGTGATGAAGTATTTTACCATTATATACTGCTTATGTGAATGTGTTAATTTCCTACACCAGCCAATCAGTATGTATGGATGTATGTGTGTTGGTTTTTTGGCTTCTTGCTTGCACTGTTCAGATGTAGAGCCTTTCCTTTGCCATTAAAAATGCTTGTATTTGAAGCTCGTTGATTCTGTTTTTGTTTGAAAAATTTTCCAGTCTGATTGCGTGAGACTACTAAGAGTAGCAGAATGCGGCTCCTAATTGAACTGATGAGGGGGTGGTTCTTGGTGACTGTCAAGCGAGTGTAAGTTTTGATGTCTGTCCTTGCAGGTAGATCATTGCTGACTGCAGCATGTTGGGCCTCTTTGTTGTGGTGATGTCCTCTACTAAGTGGCTTGATACTACACCAGTCTTCTCTTTTGAGTGGAGAATTTGAGGTCTGGAAGAAGCACACCTATTCCTCCTGGCCCCAAAGGGGATGCATCCTGAGGTGTTACCTTCCCAGACTGGCTTGGCTTTGGGTCTACTCCGCCTGCTGCTAGGGCATAGCATCATAAAGTCGGATCATTTTCAGATGAGTACTTTGGGCTGAAGCTTTGACTCCTAGAGTGTCTGCGACCCAGCCTAAGATTGGCTAATGCTTCTAGTTGAGGAGTAGTTTAGTAAACTTTGAGCAGTGTCTGTAGCAAAAGCTCAAATAGTCAGGCAGTTTGATTTGACTGCTTAGTGCTGGCAACAGACCAGGTGCACAGTTGGGGCATCCTCTTGTATCTAGCCTCCTCATATACCATCCATTGTTAGCCTAAACAGACACACAAGCTAATATGAGCCACAGTACTGTCCTGGCGTTAGATAATTAGGAGGAAGGCAATGTGCTTCCTGCCCTGGTCGTCTTCTGTGGTGGTGTCAGGTGCTCGACCTTTGTCTTTGAGAAAAGCACAGATTCAGAGTTGGTTCCTCTTGCTTCTTAATATGCCTTCTGCATTTAAGATCTTACTTGGTCTTTTCACAACTTTCAACTGAGGTGCTCCACTGATAGGCTCCCTAGGTGATACCCACAAACCAAACTTGGTGCATGTTTACTGAATGCCTGATTGCAGCCATCCTTACAGCCTCTAGCAGATTGGCATGATTTGTCCAACTGTCCCAAGGCTAATCTCTCTTTTGGTCTTCACAGGCCTTGAGTATTCAGCAGCCATAGTATGTTTCATCATGACCAGATGGGCAGTGTAGCTCAAGAAGTGGCAGATGTTGCAGATAGGTATATTGACCACACAGGGGTTTGAGCACCTAGACTACATCTCACATGTCCAATCCCCTGTCTACACTGGGACTACTCATAGTATGTCCTCGGTCTGTGATCAGGGAGGATCCTTTCCTTGACCCACCTGTTGCTATTCTTTTTGTCATTTGGCCTGCTAATTCTTGGATGCGTGAGATGCTAGTTCCAGTAGTGCAAGCTTTGCTGAGTGTTTGCACAGGATGTGGTGGGTTGGGATCCCTGTACTTGTGGGGCTAGCTTAACAGCAGCCTAATACTAGATGCTCTGCTTAGTAGGAATGAACGTTTTTGATCAGGGACTGCTGTCATTGCTTGATTCCTTAGGAGGCAGATTTTATCCTCATCTGGGTGATCACATCACTACCTCCTGCATTCCCATTTTCTCAGAAGAAGGGCAAAGAGCTTGCAGGTGGTTTTCCCATTTCCCCTTTATTCTTAACCAGCGAGATGCCCTCTGGGATCTTTGGCTTGGATTCTTTTAATGGCTGAGCCTTGGCTGAAGCTATTAAGAGAGATGGCTGCAGTCATTTGCCAGACTGGGATAGCTACCTGCTAAGTACAGAAGTTAGTACTCTCATTGATAAATAACTTGCAACTTCATGTGACTTATTCACTATTAAATGGGAGCAGTGCCTTTTTATTTTTATGGTACAAACTTGTTAAAACTTGGTCTCTTTTATTTGAAAGCATTTCTAGAATGAATCAGTTGTTTCAATGGTGAAGCTGTGATGTTTCCCAGTCCCTTAGGAAGTATGATTTGTTATATATGGAATTTCCAGAACCTTACTCTTATTTCTCCTGTTCTGTCTACTTTAGCAAAGATTTCTGTCATAGCATCAATTTTCCCTGCTAGCCAGCCTGCTGCTACCAGGAAAGTAGATGGACTTGAAAGCGCCTCAGTTTAAGATTTCATGCTCTTTTCTCAGATCTGACTGCAGCTATTGGTTTAGTAAACCCAGTTGCTGCTAAACATTTGCTTATACCAATTCCCTCTCCTTCTGACAAGGATAGGAAAGCTTTTGATTAAATATGGGAAAGGTGTATTCTTCTGCATCACATTTCTTATATAAAAAAAAAAAAAAAAATTCTCAACTGTCCAGCTTGTATGTTGAAGTTTATTCTTGCCAGTTGTGAGAATGAGTAGTATTTTTGGCATCCTTTCCCTCTTGTGAGAAGTCTGCTTTGTGCATCTTGGTGTCTTGGTGATTATCCACTGATTGAGATGTGCTTGTGATTCTGCTGATGCCATTTCTTAAAGGGCTGCTGCCATTGGAATTATGAGGAAGCTTGCTTGGCTGTGTTCTTGAAACCTCACAGAAAATGTTGGAGATTTTGATTTTTCCTTTGGATAGAGAACTGGTTTTGGGCCCTCTGCTGCAGAAGTCATTAAAAAGTACAATATAGGAGGCAAGCTGATTCAAAGGATCTCTGATTTTCAGTCCTCCACAGTTTACCAAGGGATTCAATGCTCCCTTCACAACTTTCTTTAATAAGCAAAATACAGTGCTAGCAAGCTGCTGGAAAGGAGGTTCCAAAAAGAAAGCTGGAGCCTTCTTCCCTGAACAAAAAGGACAGTCCTAATAAGTCTGAAGGACTACATGAAGGATCCTCCACAGTCCTTTAATCCTTTTTGAATGTCTGAACCTCCGTTTCTGTCTGTTTTTCAACAGCGTGTGTCAGACAGATGGGTGTAAGAACCATCTATCAAGGTTACAAATAGCAATGGGAGTCTCTCCATCCTTTCTGGGGGATTCCTTCTTATCCACTAGACTAGACTTTCCTCTCCTGTCATTCAGCACATGCATGATCAGTGGGTAATAGAAGTTGTCCCCTCCTCGTTTGGGTGAAGAGTTTTATTCCAGGATGTTCTTGGCATGAAATAAAGAAGATTCTATGAAACCAGCTCTGGATTTTTTTCTGAACCAATTTGTGATGGGTCCCAAGTTCAGAATGTTACCTCTTCACAACTTATCCCTTATTTCCCATATTTCCCATTTAAGTTTTTTAGTGGCCTTTAATTTAAAAGATGCATGTTATCACATTCCTACAGATAAAGATTTCAGATGTTTCTTAAGGTTTTCTGTGTCTGGATTACATTATCAGATGTCTTTCTGTTCCAATGTTGCAGTATTCTACATGTGGGTTTACTCTTCTTCCTCTGTAGTTCTACTGGCCAGGTTTCCAAAAATTTTCAGTCCCTCTAAGTGCATTGGATGTCTGACGTGACTGCTGGAATGTGGTCCATAATAGTGACGTCTGGATGCACCAGCCCTCAGAACTTTTCAGCCGCCAGTCGTATGCCAGGTGCTCCTGCTTCTTGCGGACGTCAGATTGAAAGACTCAGTTAAGTACCCCACTGGGAATTCTTTCAGTCCTACTTGTTTGTTATATTCTGTTAATATCATCCAGTAAGGGCAAGTGCTGTCGGCGGATTACCCATGAAGACATGCATGACCAGTGTCTCTTTTGTCTAGGCAGGGAACATGACCACGAGAACTGTGCCATTTGCCGTTCATTTGTTCCGAAGACCTTACTCTGCCTGTTACAAGCCCTAAACCTTTATTTAGAAAATTGACTCTTGAAACGGTTAGCGCTAGAGATGGAGGCCATGTCAGACACCCCGTCTGAACCACCTAGGAAGAAGGCCAAGTCCTCATGGTCTACATGTTCTTTGTGTTTCACCGTTGCAGTCATCACACTTGGGTTATCTGCCTGCAGGTAGCCCTCAGTCGGCCCGAATACCAGAGACTTGGTATTTCTGCGTCGGATACTGTCGCTCCAGGACTGACGTCAGGTCGTCAGGGGTATAAAAACAGGTAGCCGACACCATTACATCAGTCTTTCTTGCCGAGGAGCCCGAAGCAGTTTGCAAGTGCCGGTCGGCTGCTACCTGAATTTTCATTTTCGCATTGAATAATCCTGAAATCTTCTAAAGCTAAGTACACCAATGGGGGTCCTTTTTTCTTGCTCTAACCAATGTCAGAAAAAGTTAACAATTGTCTTGCCTGTGGAAAGCAAATACCTCAAGAGATTTTCATTACTACGTCACCTGTTTAGGCCCAGACAACGACGTCCCTTGCTGTCTGTTTTGTGCCTTGTTTAACGCCCGAACCATTCGTCGTCGGGCTCTCTTTGTCGCTGAATTCTTTCACTCTCTATCTCCATACTCTGAAATGGCTTCGGTAAGCCATCCGACTTCAGATATTCCAAAAAAACGTAAGGGTAAAGACAGACCTCATAGGTCCAAAACTGCTGACGATGCTTCCGTTAAGCTAGTCGCCAGTCCGCTGGTACTCAGTGAGCCGCCTTCGCAGCCCCTGATTCCCCCTTCAGTGGATTTGAAGGCCTCTGCTGAGACCCATTCAGAGTGTGCCATAAGATGCTTCTTCAACTATGGAACCTGCGGATATCTCTACCTTGGATGGGGCTGGAGCCGCTGTGCAGGCACCTGCTTCTGAGGCAGTTTTTCGCTCTACCGATGTTCAAATCAAACAGACTTCATTTCTAACAAAAACTACCAAGTTTCTTAGGCTTAGAGTACGCACTACGCCTAGAAAACTGACGACCAAAGCGCATGCTCATGCTCTCAGGCCACAAAAACAAATGCTTAGAATGGCTGAAGACCTTATTACGCAGGAGTCTGATGACTCAGATTTCTAATTATGAAGACATGCCCTTATCTGCCTATGAGGATTCAGATGCAGAGGAATCCATTCCCTCTGCCTCCCCTCCAGAGAATTTTTCTTTTGGTGAAACCTTGCATACTTTAAAAGAGCATTTCCATTGGGAATGCCAAGACTATCCTCAGTCCAAAAAGAGACTCAGAGAATTTTTACAGTTGCCTCAGCACAGGCCTTAAGCTATATCCCCTGTCCTGGATGTTGTGGATGATGTTTTTATGGAATCCAGTCTTAATCCTGACACTTTACCTTCTGCCCCTAGAAAACCATACAGGTACTACAGAGCACCTGATACAAGTTTCTTTTCAACAACCCTACTGCTGACCTAGAGATGATTTCCCAGGGGCCTAAAGGTATCAAGGCTACTACAGCCAAAAATCCCACCCCTTCGGACAGGGATTCCAGAGCTTTGGACAAATTGGGTAAGAAGGTTGTATACCTCTGGAACTCTTGCTGTTAGGGCATTGAATTGCCAGTTTCACATGCTGAAGTAACAGCAACGTATTATGAAACTCATTAAACAAAAGGTGGTAACTTTTCCAGACAGTGCAGAAAATTAAGAATTGCAGGAGTTTATGCACTCTGCAAGCCAAGTCAGTAAGCATACTTTGCAGTTTGGCTTTGATGCCCTAGAAGTATCTTGCAGGGCAGCAGTCACTGGCTCTGTACTGAGAAGACGTGCTTACTGAAGGAGCAGACCTTGCCAGACCACATCAAATCAAAATTACTAGACGCTCCTTTGAATAAGGACCGTTTGTTTGGCACCAAAACAGAAGAGGTTCTTAAAAAGATGGAAGGAAAAGCTAAATCCATGCAGATTGTTAAAGAATTCTTACAAGTACAACCCCCTAGATTCAGTAGGCATTGCCGTTCAAAACACTGGTCCTTTCCAGCCCTCTCCAGATCTTCTCAAACAAGACCCCAGGGGAAATGGACCACCCAGACTACAGTCTCAGGGTATGGAGAGATCTAAGCAATGGAGTGCCCCCACCCCTAAAGCAGGGAGTGGTCAGCCACCTCCTTACAGAAAAAAAACTCACAATGACGTGTCTACTCCACTTCCCAGCCCTGCCCAATTGCTTTTGTCCGTAGGAGGAAAACTTGCCCTTCATGCAAAAAAACAATGTCCATCACTTAGGACCGATGGGTCCTCAACATTGTATCCCAGGGGTAAGAATTTTATTTCCATTCACTGCCAACTCCAAGCGGGTTTCCAGACCTTCCTCCAAACCAGTGGGCAGAGGCTCAAAACCAATTACTTTCCCTGTTCAATATCAGAGCTATTCAGCCTGTTCCAGTAGAACACATGGGTCAAGGGTTTTACTCCAGACTCTTCCTGGTACCCAGGAAAGAGGGCTCTTGGCACCCAATCTTGGATCTTTCAATTCTCAATACCTTCCTGGTGGTACCAAAATTCAGAATGCTTACCCTGCAACAGCTTCTTCCTATGCTGGCCAAGGATGCCTGGTTAGTCACCCTAGACTTAAAGCCTATCTGCACATCCCCATAAGGAAGTCCTGCAGGGAAGAATCTGCGTTTCAGGGCAGGATCTATGCATTATCAGTTCTCTGCACTTCCCTTTGGCTTGAAATGCCTGGCTCCAGCCATTGCATACTGCAGGCAGAGAACTATCCAAATTTAATCGTACTTAGACGACTGCCTGATTCAGCCGGACAGTCAGGAATTGCGGCTGCAGCACCTGGCATTTGTAAAAAAAAACCTTCTCACTTCCTTGGGGTACACTATCAACAAAAATAAATCAAAACTGGCAAGCTTGGACACAACTACCCAGATGGCATTCCTCACTTCAGAAAAGCAAGTCTATCTGACAGACTACTTCAAACAAATGGCCAACAGAACCCAGCTATCTGCAAGAAAAATACTGCAAGCCCTAGGGTTAATGGCCTCCTGTATACTGCTAATTCCATATGCAAGACTGCATACGAGGAAACTTCAGTGGTACTTAAAAAGTCTGGTGCCAACATTCTCAGGACCTGGAAACAGTCATTCCTATCAAACCCTGTCTAAGGGCACGGTCCCTTTGGTGGGCAGAAGCATGTAACCACAACAAGGGACTGCCATTTACGCAACCCCACGCTGCCCAGACCCTGACCACAGATGCATCAGACTATGCATGGGGGGATCACATGGCTGGGAAATGTGTTCAGGGCCACTGGAGCTCAAGTCAAATTAATTTGCACATCAACCAAAAACAGATGCTAGCTGTACAGAATGCCCTGACAACTTTCAGATCCCAACTCTTTCCAGGACAACTGCTAATAAAAACGGACAACACCACAGTTAATGTGGTATATCAACAGGCAGGGGGGAACCCATTCCTACCCACTCTGCAGGTTAGCCATGGCCCTGTGGAACACAGTCTTGGACATCCAAGTCAATCTAAAAGCTCAATTCCTGCCAGGCAAACAAACGCACTGGCAGACTACTTAAGCCGAAATCTCCTAGACCCACACGAGTGGAAATTGGAGCAGAGTACCTTCAACCTTCTGATCCAGAAATGGGGGACCCCAGAGGTGGATCTCTTCGCCTCCCCCTACAACCACTAGCTCAGCAAATTCTGCGCCAGGAATCCTCGCAGCAGGGCCTGGAAAGTGGATGCCCTATCCTTTCAATGGGGAAAGCTCTCCATCTATGCCTTTCCCCCTCTGCCCCTTCTCTCAAGAGTATTACTTTGAGATGCAACAAAACAGGCCAGTTCTGATTGCCCTGGACTGGCCATGCCAGCACTGGTACCCACTCCTGCACAGCCTGACAATGGTGCCACCCTGGCACCTACACCAGACCTCAACCCTGCTCTCTCAGCAGGAGGGACAGATTTTGCATCCACAGTTGGAAACCCTAAATCTTGCAGCCTGGCTTATTCCATGAATTCTCCACGAGTAACCCTAAGCAAACAGGTGCTGGACGTCATCCTTGAACCCAGAAGGGCCCAGTACAAGGAAATCCTATGCTAATAAGTGGAAAAGGTATTGCTCCTGGGTTCAGTCTAAAGGAGAGGACACAGCACTGAACTCCTTACCTCTTATCCTGGATTACCTAGCAGAACTACTCAACAGAGGCCTATCCTTCCCCATTAAGATCCATGCCTCTGCCATCTCGGCTCATTGCAACACTGAGCCACCTCTATTCTCTCACCCTCTCATCAAACAGTTCCTGAGAGGGCAGACAACTTTAAGGCCACCAAGGAGAGGACCCACCCCTCCTTGGGACCTTAACTTTGTACTGGAAAAACTAGCGCTTCCTCCCTTTGAACCTGCAGCTTCAGAGTTATAATTCTTCTCTTGGAAAACAGCCTTGCTTCTAGCCATCACTTCAGCTAGAAGAGTGTCTGAGCTACAAGCACTGATGGCTGTGGAACCCTACATTATTTTCCATGCTGACATTGTTTACGTCAGGACTAACCCTTCTTTTATGCCTAAAAGTGTCTAGTGTGGCACTCAACCAATCCATCCATTTGGCAACCTTCTTCCCTAATCCTTAAAATAAAGGGGAGAGGATCCTGCACTCTTTGGACGTGCACAGACAGCTCAGATTCTACCCTGATGGGACTAAGCCCTTCAGAAAATCTGACCAGTTCCTAGTCAGCTTTGCAACAGGGGCAGAGGGCAAGGCCATTTCAGAACAAAGCATTTCCAAATGGATAGCATACTGCATCCATTTCTGCTACAAGCACCATGGAAAACCAAACCCTCAGGGGGTCGGAACACATTCCACTAGAGCAACATATATCTCTATTGCATTTCTCAGCGGATGTCTCTCCCTTGGATGGGTCCGAAGCTGCTGAGCAGGCACCGGCTTCTGAGGGTGTTTTCAGGCCTCAACATTTCTATATAAAAACAACTTCTAAGTCTAAAAAACCGATGCATGAGCCACGTGCTCAGGCCCCTATGCCTAAAAACAGATTATCAAAATGGCTGAGGACTTAATTACCTTGATCAGGGGTTCCCAACCCCCCCCCCCCCCCCCCTGCTAAGAGGCCTAGGCAAGACACTGATTATAAATCTTCAGATCAGGTTTATATTTCTTCTGATTCCTCTTCTGATCAGGAATTTTCTATACCACCCTATGAGGATTCAGATGCAGAAGAATCCATCTGCATCTCCTCCTGAGGATTATTCTTTTGGAGAAACCTTGCATACTTTAAGGGAACATTTTCATTGGGAGAGTCAGGATTTCTCTGAATCAAAAAAGAGGCTTAGGTATTTCCTTCTTCCTCAGCATTGGCCTTTGGCTATACCTCCTGTATTTAGACGTTGTTGATGTGTTTTCGGAATCAAGCATGGCTCCTGATTCCCTACCTCTGGCTCCTAGTAAGCCAGACAGATATTACAGGGTTCCTGACACCCACAAATTTTTATTAAAAAATCCTGCTGCTGATCCTGAAACCATCTCACAGGGTCCCAAAGGTGTAAAGGCCTCTACAGCCAAAAATTCTACCCCCTCTGATAGATTCCAGGGCACTGGATAGATGGGGAAAGAAGGTTTATACATCTGCAACCTTGGCAATTAGGGCCTTAAACTGCCAGTTTCATGTGCTTAAATATCAACAGCATGTTATGGGCTTATTGAAACAGAAAATGATGTTGATTTCTGATTGTGTGGAAAATAAAGAATTACAGGAATTATTGCATGCAGCAGAACAGATTGGAAAGCATACTTTGCAATGTGGTTTTGATTCCTTGGAGGCCTCTTGCAGGGCCGCAGTTACTGGATCTGTGATTAGAAGGCATGCCTGACTCAAGAAGCAAAATCTGCCTGATCATGTTAAGGCTAAATTGTTGGATGCTCCTTTACAGCATGATACTTTGTTTTGTAATAAGGCAGAAGAGGTTTTAAAGAAAATGGACGACAGCTAAATCTATGCAAACTGTAAAATATTTCTTACAAATGCAGCCACCCAGATTCAGTAGGCACTGGCCTACTAAAAATTGGTCCTTTCCTGTGTCCAACAGAGCCTCACAAGGCTCTAGATACCAATCGCAGTGTTCTTACAGGTCAAAGCAATGGTGTGCCTCTACCTCCAAATCTGGTAGAAACAAAGCACAACCCTGTAGTAGTAAGCAGTCTCAATGACTTCCCCCTACCATCACCAAGCACTTATCTTTTGGCAGCCCCCTTGGGGGGGGGGGGGGTTAGCACTTCATGCTCAAAATTGGCAGTTAATTACCCAGGAAAAGTGGGTATTAAACATAGTATCCCAGGGGTACAGATTTCATTTCCATACTTTGCCAATTCCAAATGGTTGGCCAAATCTGCCACAAAATCAATGGGCAGAGGCTCACTAACAAGTTAAGTCTCTCATGGATATGGGGGCTCTTCAACCAGAACAGGAAAAAGGTCAACAGTTTTACTCAAGACTGTTCCTGGTACCCAGAAAAGACGATGCCTGGCGTCTAATTCTGGACTTGTCGATTTTGAACACTTTCTTGGACATCCCAAAATTCAAAATGCTTACTTTACAACAGCTACTGCCCATGCTGGGCAAGAACGCTTGGTTAGTGACTCTAGACTTAAAAGCGGCATACCTGCATATCCCAATAAGGGAATCGTGCAGAAGATACCTCCGCTTCAAGGCAGGTTTTATGCATTACCAATTCTCTGCACTGCCCTTTGGCTTATCTACTGTGTCCAAGGTCTTTACAAAGTGCCTGGCACCAGTAATTGCATTTTGCAGACAAAGAAGCATACATATCTATCCTTACTTGGACGACTGTCTCATTCAAGCAGAAAACAAGGACATTCTTCTTCATCTGGCATTTGTAAAAAGGCTTCCAACATGCCTAGGGTACACAATAAATGAAAAGAAATCACAACTGGTACCCTCTCAAAAAATAGATTCATGGATGCAAGCTTGAATACAACTGCCCAGATGGCTTACCTTACGCCAGACAAACAAAGGCAACTGACTATATACTTCAAATAGATGGCAACAAAAACCCAGTTATCTGCAAGACAAATTCTGCAGGCTTTGGGGTTCACAGCATCCTGCATTCTACTGATTCCATTGCAAGACTGCATATGAGGAAACTTCAGTGGTATCTAAAAAGTTTATGGAGTCAACATTGTCACAGTCTGGAAACAGATTCCTCTCATTCCCGGCCTACAGCAGCAGTTTCTTTGGTGGGCAGAGACATGTCATCAGAACAAGGGACGGTCTTTCACTCTACCCCCTGCCGCCCAAACCCTAGCTACAGACGCATCAGACTATGCTTGGGGGGGCCCACCTGGCGGGGAGATGTATTCAGGGCATATGGAGCCCAAAACAAATGCATCTGCATATCAACCAGAAAGAGATGCTAGCTGACAGCCTTCAAGGGCTTACTTCATCCAGGACAACTACTGATAAAGGTGGACAACACCACAGTTATGTGGTAAATAAACAAGTAGGGGGGGGTACACATTCTTACACCCTTTGCAGACTAGCCATGTCATTGTGGGACACAGCCTTGACTTACCAAGTACATCTTCAAGCTCAGTTCCTGCTAGGAAAACAAAATACTCTGGCAGACTATCTAAGCAGAAATCTTATGGGCCCTCATGAGTGGAAACTGGTTCCACAAGTCTTCATCATGATAACACAGAAATGGGGGAGCCCAGACATAGATGTATTTGCCTCTCCCCAAAATTATCAACTGGACAAATTCTGCACAAGGACTTATCACAGACAAGCATGCAAAGTGGATGCCCTATCCTTCAGTTGGAAAAACCTGTCCGTCTACGCCTTTCCTCCTCTGCCTCTTCTCCCCAAGGTCTTACTAAAGGTCAAAAAGGAAGAACCAAAAATGATCCTAATTGCCCCGGACCGGCCTCGCCAGCACGGGTACCCAATTCCAAGGAATATGTCTCAACTCCCTCCTTGGTACTTGCCTCAAATACCTCATCTACTGTCTCAGCAGAGCAATCAAATTCTGCACACTCTGCTCCAAACTCTGAACCTGGCAGCTTGGCTGATCATGTAATTATTCAAACACCTCTCAGTAAATCTGTGATGGATGTAATTTTGGAAGCCAGAAGGCCTAGTACTAGAAAATCTTATGCTGATAAATGGAAGAGATTCTGTGCTTGGAACCAAGCACAAGGAACGGTCACAGCAAAGCCAAATATTCCTCAGATTTTACAATACTTGACTGAGATGCTTGATAAGGGCCTATCTTTTTCTTCAATAAAAATCCATGCCTCTGCCATCTCGGCTCATTACAACACAGAGCATCCCATCTTTTCTCATCCTCTGCTAAAGCAGTGTCTTAGAGGGGCCAACAATTTTAAGGCCTCCCAGAAGATCACCAACTCCTGCATGGGACCTCAATTTTGTGCTGGAAAAACTCACCCTGCCTCCTTTTGAACCAGCAGCTACTGCGGATATAAAGTTTTTATCTTGGAAAACCGCTTTCCTTTTGGCAATCACTTCAGCAAGAAGGGTTTCAGAACTACAGGCCCTCATGGCTGTGGAGCCTTTTATTAAATTTTACCCGGAGAAGGTGTCCCTCAGGACCAATCCTTCATTCATGCCTAAGGTGGTATCCAGTGTGGCTCTTAACCAAACTATTCACCTGCCAACATTTTACCCAAATCCGCAGAACAAGGTGGAGTGGATTCTGCATTCTTTGGACGTACACAGACGGCTAAGATTCTACTTAAACAGGACCAAAACTCTAAAAGTCTGAGCAACTACTGGTGGCATTTGCTTCAGGATCAGATGGGGAAGGCTATTATCAAAGCATCCAATTTTTAAGTGGATAAGCTACTGCATTTGTTTCTGCTACTTGCATCATGGTAAACCAGTGCCCAAGAGAATCCAGTCACATTCCACCAGGGCTGCCTCTACCTCAGCAGCCTTTCTCAGAGGTGTTCCAACCTAAGACATTCTAGAAACTGCTACTTGGATCTCTTCATACTTTTACAAAGCATTATCATTTGCCCCTCTTCTCTTAAGTCCAGGGCAGGCTTTGCCACTGCAGTTCTGCAGGGCCTTATAGCCGCCCCTAATGCTATTTAGTTCCATCCTCCCATCCATAGCTTTGGGATTCTACCCAAATGTAATGACTGCAACAGTGAAACACGAAGAACATAGTACAGATGTTCATCGTGTTACCCTGCTGCAGTCATCACACTTGGGTTATCCTGTCATCAGCAGTCTGCCGGATTTCCAAAGTCTTGGTCCGACGTCGGTTGCTGTCGCCTCCATCCCTGACGTCAGTGCGCCAGGGGTACATATATTGCAACAGACGCCATTTTCTCCAGTCTTTCTTGCCACGCGGTGCCCGAAGTAGAAGCAGTTCGCAAGTGCCGGTCGGCCAACTCCTGAGATTTTCGAATTCGAATTTCAGACAGAAGTCTTCTATAAAGCTAAGTACCCCGTTGGGGAAACTTTTCTTGCCTCAGACCGATGTCAGAAAAAGTTAACAATTGTATTTCTTGTGGGAAGCAAATACCTCATAAGGATTTTCATTCTTATTGCATACCTTGTATAGGCCCTGATCACGACGTCACTTCTTGTCGTTTTTATGCTAGATTTAATAAACGTACTATTAAAAGACTATTTGATTTCGCACGACTCTTTTGGCAAAAAATTTAATTATAACATGCCGTCGGAGCTATCTACTACCGGCGTGCACAAAAGGCGCAGGGATAAGGATCGACAGCCCAGGCCTAAGCCCGATTCCGAGGCCTCGGTTGATCTGGTCTCCGGTTATCAGTGAGGCTCCGACGCAGCCTCTGACTACCGCAGTCCAGGAACCAGGGACCGCTACGGATATTTTGACGGAATGTACTAGGCCGACGCAGCCTTTTACTTCAGGCCCTACCGACGATTTACCTTCCAAGGACGTCGGTACTTCGGAAACACCATCACCTTTGCCTTCTGAAGGCGTTTTCAGACCTACTCTTACAGTCAAAACGTTTTCCAAATCGAAGACTCCTTCCAAATCTAAAAAGGCTTCACTTCAGTCTCCTGTTCAAGGCCCTGTGCCTAAGAAACAGATGCTCAAGATGGCCGAAGATTTGATTTCTCTTATCAGGGGTTCTCGGCCTCCTCCTGACAAAAGGCCTAGACAAGGGGAAGAATCTGTTTCCTCTGAACAACTGTCTATTTCTTTGGATTCCTCTGAGGACCAAGACTATTCCTTCTCTCCTTATGAAGATTCTGATGCTGAGGACTCTATTCCCTCAGCTTCCCCTCCAGAAGATTACTCTTTTGGGGAAACTTTACACACTGTGAGGGAACATCTTCACTGGGAAGGTCAGGATTACTCTGATTCCAAGAAAAGGCTCAGAGACTTTCATTTACTCCCCCAACACAGACCTCTAGCCATCCCTCCTGTTTTGGACATTGTGGATGATGTCTATTTAGAGTCCAGTTTCAACCCTAACTCTCTGCCTCCTGCCCCGGCCAAACCTAACAGATACTACAGAGTACCTGATTCCCACAAATTTCTTTACAGAAGCCCAGTAGCTGACCCAGAGACCATCTCCCAGGGTCCCAAGGGGGGCTAAGGCTTCCATGGCTAAAAATACAGTACCTTCTGAAAGGGATTCAAGAGCACTAGACAGATGGGGGGAAAAGGGTTTACACCTCAGCCACTTTAGCTATGAGAGCTCTAAACTGTCAGTTTCATGTGCTTAAGTATCAGCAATTTCTGATCTCTCAGTTAAAACAAAAGATAACCTCCCTCACTCAACAATCTGAATTGAAAGAAGTACAGGATTTGTTGCACGCCACCGAGCAGGTGGGCAAACACACCTTACAATGTGGGTTTGATTCTTTAGAGGCCTCCTGCAGAGCAGCTGTCACTGGTTCAGTTATACGTAGGCATGCCTGGTTAAAGGAACAAAGTCTGCCTGATCATGTTAAGCAAAACTACTAGATGCTCCCTTACAGCAGGATGTTCTTTTTGGTGTTAAAGCTGAAGAAGTTTTAAAGAAAATGGAAGATGTGGCAAAATCAATGCAGACAGTCAAAGATTTCCTACAGGTACAACCCCCTCGCTTCAGCAGAAACTGGCCAACAAAAAATTGGTCCTTTCCAGCCACTGATAGGCCTCAGATGGGTAAATACAGGCACCCAAGGGGCAGAGACAATCACAAGCTCAGTATAAACCTCGCCAATGGGGCACTCCAACCCAGAAGGGAGGAGAAGACAGGCCTCAATCCACCAGAAGGCAAACTCAATGACTTGCACCTCAGCTGGCCAAACAAAGCTCTTTTGTCAGCCCCCCCTGGGGGGAAAACTAGCACTATTTGCAGACAACTGGCATATGGTCACAAAGGACAAATGGGTCCTAGACATAATTTTACGAGGATACAGATTCCACTTTCACACCTTGCCAATAAAAAGAGGAATGCCAAACCTGCCACAAAATCAAAGG
Organism: Protopterus annectens; assembly: GCF_019279795.1. Classification (NCBI taxonomy): domain Eukaryota; kingdom Metazoa; phylum Chordata; order Ceratodontiformes; family Protopteridae; genus Protopterus; species Protopterus annectens. The sequence goes on from NC_056731.1 coordinate 635,261,920, forward strand.
GCAGAGGCTGAAAAACAAATTACAGCTCTCATGGCCATGAGAGCCATTAAAAGGGTACCAACTAAAGAGCAAGGCCAAGGAGTTTACTCAAGACTCTTCCTAGTACCCAGAAAAGAAAATGCTTGGAGACCAATTCTGGACCTTTCAATTCTCAACACTTATTTACAAGTTCCCAAATTCAAGATGCTAACACTACAGCAGCTACTTCCCATGTTGGGCAAGGAAGCATGGCTGGTAACGTTGGACCTCAAGGAGGCATACCTGCATGTCCCTATCAGACAAAGTTGCAGAAGATACCTCCATTTCATTGCAGGTTCGACTAATTATCAATTCTCTGCACTGCTCTTTGGCTTATCTACTGCACCCAGAGTATTCACAAAATGCCTGGCACCAGTAATTGCATATTGCAGACAGAGGAATTCAAATATATCCATACCTGGATGACTGCCTCATCCAAGCAGAAAGAAAAGACATTATTTTACAACATCTGGCTTTTGTGTAGCATCTACTAAATTGTCTGGGGTACACAGTAAACAAAAAAGTCAAAACTATTACCCTCACAAAAAATGACATTCCTGGGTGCCAGCTTGGACACAACGGCCCAGAAGGCTTATCTTACACCAGACAAGCAATTACAACTGACTCAATATTTTAAGACCCAAAGACCCAATTAACTGCAAGAAAAATTCTGCAGGCTTTGGGCTTCATGGCATCTTGCATTCTGATAATACCATTTTGCAAAAATGCATATGAAGAAACTACAATGGGTACCTAAAATGCGTATGGTCTCAACACAGACACAGCTTGGACACAGTGATATCTCTCATTCCCTGCCTTCAACAGGAATTTCTATGGTGGGCACAGGCATGTCACCTCAACAAGGGTCAGCCTTTCACCTTGCCCCCAACCCAGGCAAACTATCACAACAGATGCTTCAGACTATGCCTGGGGGGCACATGGCAGGGCAATGCATTCAAGGCCTATGGACTGCAGAACAAAGAAAACTGCACATAAACCAAAAAGAGATGCTAGCTGTACAGAAAGCTCTGACAGCCTTCAAGGATCTACTACAACCTGGACAACTGGCAATAAAGACTGACAACACCACAGTAATGTGGTACGTAAACAAGGGGGCACACATTTCTACCCTCTTTGCAGGCAGGCAATAATCTTATGGAACACAGCTCTCGCCTACCAAGTCCAGTTACAAGCTCACTTTCTGCCAGGACAGAAAAACACATTGGCAGACAACCTAAGCAGAAATATCAAGGATCCCCTCGAGTGGAAGCTAGACCCACAAATATTTGCAATGATAGCTCAAAGATGGGGCCTACCAAATATAGACCTGTTTGCCAGTCCTCAAAACTACCAGCTGAAAAAAATTTGTACAAGGACATTCCACCATCAAGCTTGGAAAGTGGACGCTCTCTCCTTCAGTTGGAAAAACCTGACAGCATATGCCTTTCCTCCATTACCTCTTCTCACAAAGGTTCTTTTGAAGGCCAAAAAGGAGAAACCTCGAATGATTCTCATAGCCCCAGACTGGCCACGCCAGCACTAGTACCCGCTATTGAAGAATATGGCTCACAGTCCACCATGGATATTGCCTCAAATACCTCATTTGCTCACGTAGCAGGACAAGCAGATTCTACACAGCCAGATCAAAACCTTAAACCTGGCTGCATGGCAAATAAATTAAGCAGCCAACCAGCTCCTCTTTCACAAGCAGTGCTGGATGTTATTCTAGAAGCCAGGAGGCCAAGCACCAGGAAGGCTTACTCGGACAAATGGAAAAGGTTTTCCGCTTGGAACCAAGCTAAGGGCCAAGACACAACTCAGCCTCATATGCCTCACATTCTGCAGTATTTATCTGAGATGTTACATAAAGGACTTTCCTTCTCAATTAAAATCCATGCTTCAGCTATTTCAGCTCACTACGACACAAATCCACCTTTATTTTCAAACCCACTCCTAAGGCAGTTCCTCAGACCACTCCTACACCAACATGGGACCTCAACTTTGTTCTGGAAAAACTAACACTACCTCCCTTTGAACCAGCTTTTTCTGCAGACCTTCAGTTCCTATCATGGAAGACTGCCCTGCTACTGGCAATAACTTCTGCTAGGAGAGTTTCAGAATTACAGGCCCTTATGGCAGTGGAACCTTTCCTCATTTTTCATCAAGACAGAGTTTCCCTGCGAACTAATCCTTCCTTCATGCCAAAGGTGGTTTCCAGTGTAGCTTTAAATCAAACCATCCATCTACCCACTTTCTTCCCCAATCCACAGAACAAAGGTGAGAGACTCCTGCATTCCTTGGACATTCACAGGCAGCTTCGATATTACTTGGATAAGACTAAGGCTTTCAGAAAAACTGACCAGCTCTTTGTTTCCTATGCTACAGCTTCTCAAGGGAGGCCCATATCTAAGCAAACCATTTCAAAATGGATAGGCCATTGCATACGATTCTGCTATACCCATCATGGGAAACCAGTTCCTCCTACCATTAGATCCCATTCTACCAGGGCTACAGCTACCTCTACAGCCTTTCTCAGGGGGGGTTCCTACCAAGGAAATTTTAGAAGCTGCAACTTGGGAGTTCTGTACACACCTTCACCAAACACTATCACTTACCCCTTTATTCTAAGTCCAGGGCGGGCTTCACCACTGCAGTCCTGCAGGGCCTCATTGCCTCCTCTAACCCTTTATAATGCCTCCACCCTACTTTAGCTTTGGGACTCAACCCAAGTGTGATGACTGCAGCAGGGTAACACGATGAACATAGTACAGTTTTGTACCTACCATAAATGTAGATGTTCGAGTGTTCACCCTGCTGCAGTCCAGATTACCCCTCTGATCTGCTGGCTAAATCTTTGCTGTGCCTTACTGATGTATTTGCTTATAGCTGAGGTGTTTCTGTATTTGTACAGTGTTCTCACCTTTTGGTTCTAATTTGGATCACCTCTTTGGGGGCACCTGACATCTGGGGCAAGAAAAACTGAAGAAAATGGCGTCTGTTGCAATATATGTACCCCTGGCGCACTGACGTCGGGGATGAGGCAACAGCAACCGATGTCGGACCAAGACTTTGGAAATCCGGCCGACTGCGGGACTGCCTGATGACAGGATAACCCAAGTGTGATGACTGCAGCAGGGTGAACACTCGAACATCTACATTTATGGTAGGTACAAAACTGTACTTTGTGTACACTTGCCATAAATGTAGATGTTCGAGTGTATTCACTGTTGCAGTCAAGGTTACCCACCCGCCATCCCCCTTCTTCTCTTTCCTTCACTATATTCTAAAAGCCTTTGTGGTATATTTGCTTTTAGATGAAGGTAAAGTTTATGTTGCTAAAAGTGCATTTACATATATATTGTTTATTAATATATATCTATATATGTATATCTATATCTATATTTATATCTATATATTACTGCTACCCATTTGGAGGGGAGCTGACATCTGGGGCAAGAAAATCTGAATAAAATGGCGTCAGCTGCATGTTTTATACCCCTGACGTTATGGAAGAGGAGACAGCAATGACGCAGGACCCAAGACTTTCATATTCAGGCCGACTGAGGGCAACCTGCCAGCAGATTACCCAAATGTAATGACTGCAACAGTGAATACACTCTAACATCTACATTTATGGTAAGTGTACACAACTGTACTTTGTGTACACTTACCATAAATGTAGATGTTCGAGTGTATTCACTGTTTCAGTCCTGGTTTCCCCTCCCTCCAGCTCCCTGATTTTCTCTTTCTCTCCTCTTTATGGCTATTACTATTGGCATTGGTATTTACTTTTTACTGGTGGTGTTTTCCCATCATAACGTAGCTCCCTATTTGGGGGCTGCTGACATTTGGGGCTAGAAAAACTGATGTAATGGCATCTGCTGCCTGTTTTTATACCCTGGACGACCTGACGTCAGTCCTGGAGCGACAGCAACCGACACAAAAAATACTAAGTCTCTGGTATTCGGGCCGACTGAGGGCTACCTGCAGGTAGATAACCCAAGTGTGATGACTGCAACAGTGAATACACTCGAACATCTACATTTATGGTAAGTGTACACAACTGTACTTTCTTCCACTGCACCTCTGTCTGCCATATCTCGGTCTGTAGCCGACGTTAGTTGACTGAGGATCCGGTATCCGCCATTACATATACACCGGGTACCTCTCAGGAAGCCGCAAAATCTCGAGTGGACGACATGTCCACAGAGGATTTACCAGTGCCTTTTCTAGACATCAGGGGGGACCAGCTTTCGGTCAGAGCCACAGAGGATTTACTGGTGCCTTTTCTAGACACCAGGGGGACCAGCTTTCGATCGGAGTTCACCGGACGCTATCTCCACTCTACTGATCAGTGACCCTAGACCTGTTCCAAGCCAGATTACGGCTAGGCCTTTGGAAAAAAAAAACAGAGGACAAGACCCCTTACCCCCTACTTCTGAAAGTATGCCAGATTGGCAGGCCTTCAGCCAGAGCTTATTCAATGCCTTTATGGCCCTTAGGCCTTCAACAGAATCCTCTGCCATTGCTCCTCCCCTCCTTAGTCCCATACCTCCTACCCAGGAAAGGATGGTAGAGCAGCTCAAGGAAGAGGAATTGTCTGACTTCGTTGAGGATTCTCTTTTCTACTCCTCCCAGATCTCATCCCCCTTGGGATATGGTTCTCCTGAGGAGGGCCCTGTTGAACCCGTCTCCCCTGTAGAGGATCTTACTTTTGGGGAAACTATTAATAAAATGAAGGACCACTTTAAGTGGCAATCCTCAGATAAGTTTGACACTTCCAGCCCTTCTGCTATTCCTCCCATCTAACCTGCCTTTCTGGATGCTTTTGCCTCAGTCTCCACTAGCCCAGACTCTGAACCTCTGGCTCCCCAGAGTGCAGACAGGTTGTAGAAGGTCCTTGAGATGGAGAATTTCTCCTTAAATGCCCCCCTGCTGACCTAGCCACTATTTCCATCTCTATGGACAGGGCCTCCAAATGCTGCCTACCACTGCTATCCTCCCAGCTGATAAAGGCAGCAAGACCATGGAGAGGTTGCGAAAAAAAATTTATACTTCGGCCACCCTTTCATTTAGAGCCAGAAACTACCAAACACACATGACCAAATACGCCTTGGCTCTCCTGGACAAAGCCTCTAGAGTTGGACATCCCTGACTGTGCTGCCAAAGCCTCCACGTCTTCCCTTATGACTCTCATCTCTGAAGTGAATAGGCAGTCCCTGAGGTGTAGCTATGATTCAGGTGAAGCTTCAGCCAGGTCAGCTGCATCAGCTTCAGTATTAAGGAGATACTCATGGCTACGGCTGCAGCCTCTCCCAGAGGATTTCAGGGCCATACTCCTGGATGCACCTTTGGACCACTCAGCACTTTTTGCTGAAAAAGTGGCTGACCTTTTCAAATCTTTACAACAGAAAGGTGTAAAGAATTACAGGACTTGAAACATGTATCTTGGTCTCGCCTGTTCCCAGGTTTCAGAGGAACTACTCGTCCAAGACCCAATTTATCAGGAAATCCTCCAGGGCTGCTGCTCCCTGGTGTAGCACACCCCCCAGTAGACAGCCTCCACTATCTAGGCCATCTCCGTCTTCAAGCCAAAGACCTCTTTTTACTGATAGGACAGGTAGTGTCTGACTGCCAATATTTCAGCTCCCATCCCCCCATCTACCCTTTTTCTACCAGTCTCTCTCACTGTCTCCCTGCTTGGTCACTCATTATTCCAGACAAATGGGTTCTGTCCATCCTGCAGGATGGCTACTTCATTTCCTGGATCACGCCCCTATCAAGAATGGGCATCCCACAGCCCCCCACCCAGTCAACTACCCCTCCTTCATTAAGTGTTACATCAGGGCACCATAGCCAGTTCCGGCACAAGCAGAAAGAAAAGGATTGTATTCCAGAATCTTTTTGCTACCCAGAAAGGAAGGTCCATAGAAGGCAATTCTAGACCTTTCTTGCCTCAACCCCTTCCTAAAGGTCCCTACTTCCAGGATGCTCTCCCTACACACTCTTTCCACTCATACTTCCACAAGAGTTCATGGTAACCCTGGACATAAAGGATGCTTACCTTCACATACCTATAAAAGCCTGCCTTCAGGAAATACCAAAGGTTCTTGGCTGGCCCATATCACTCAGTTGTGTGCCTTGCCCTTTGGGCTTTCTACTGCACCCAGGATATTCACAAAATGCCTGGCTCTGGTCATCGCTTACTGCAGGGAAAAGAGAATTCAAATATTCCCTTACCTAGATGACCTCCAAGTCCAGGCAAAAGACAGGGAACCTCTTCTAAGCCATTCCCAGACCTACTGGCTATCCTCCAGTCTCTAGGGGTTTTGATCAATTTCCCAAAATCCCACCTCAACCCTACACAGGATATTGTCTTCCTGGGTTGCAGAATCAGAACAGACCTCATGAAGGCCTTTCTTCCAGCGGAAAAGGTGGTGTCCCTTCAGAACCACCTAATTTCTGCTATACAATCAACAGAACTGACTGCAAGGCAATTTCTCAGACTTGGGCTACATGGCAGCTACCATCCCCATGTTGCCCCTAGCAAGGATGCATATGAGGAAACTTCAATGGTACCTCCGGTCAGTATGGACCCAGTACTCCCAACCACTGGAGTTCAGGATCCCATTGCTCCCCTGCCTACATCAGGAGCCGAGGTGATGGGTAGCCCAAGTAGTCCAAAACCCAGGTCTGCCTCTGCAACCACACTCTCCATCCCAAACCATGTACACAGATGCCTCAGACCTGAGCTGAGGAGCGACTCTTTGGCAAAGAAGTACAAGATTTGTGGATAAACGTACTCAGACAAGACCACATAAACGTGAAAGAAATGAGGGCCATCCTTCTGGCTGTACAGGCCTTCCAGCCATACCTAGAGCAGGGCCCTCTAAAGATATTCACAGACAGCATCACAGTCCTGTGGTATCTCAACAAGCGGAGAGGGACCAAATCCTACCTTCTATGCAGACTAAGACCATACAGGGGATCCACCCTCCAGGCAGCCTACATCCCATCCATGCACAGCAACCAAGCAAATTACCTTAGGAGAACCATCTCAAACAACCACGAATGGATGCTGCAAAGACACGTTTTCCTGACTATGGTCCACAAGTGGGGTATTCCAGAGGTAGACCTTGTTCACCTACTCGATAAACAGGCAGCTTTCTGACTACTGCACCAGGACACCAGACCCCAAGGCATTAACAAGGGATGCCTTCTCCATGAGCTGGAAGTGGAAATTTTTGTATACATTTCCCCCTTCCCACTGATACAGAGGGTCCTGATGAGAATTCAGCAGGACTCACCCAAAATATTGTTGGTGACCCCCTACTGACCAAGACAGCACTGGTTCCCTCTTTTTCACCTGTCCAAGGGCAATCGCCACACACTACCCACTTCAGTGGTCCGGATCACACACAACAAGGGGACTCGGATACACCCACAGTGGAAATCCTTGCATCTCACCCTGTGGCTGATAGGATTCTGATCCCATTCAGATACCTATACGATACGGACGTGCGCACTGTCCTGCAGGAGGCTAAGAAACCTTAACACAAGGAAGTCTTGTCTCTCTAAATGGAAAAGGTTTTCCATTTGGTGTCACATGGCAGTTAGACCTGCTGGAAAGCGATATCCCGCTAGTCTTATCTGTGTGAAATTGAGAGACTGTTCCTAAAAGGAGTACTGCATTTGAGACCTCCCAAGAAACCCTCCCCTCCCCCCTGGGACCTTTTCTATGTATTAGAAAAACTCACAGTAGCCGACTTTGAGCTAGCAGACAAAGCTCCCATAACATTTTGCACATGGAAAACTGTTTTACTGGAAGCCCTGCCCTCGGCCACAAGGGTCTCGGAATTGCAAGCTCTGATGGCTACACCACCTTTTTCTAATCTTCCACCTGGACAGGGTGACTCTCAGAACTAACCCGTCATTCACTCCCAAAGTTGTGAATGACCTGTCCTTGAACCAGGCCATCCACTTTCCTACCTTCTTCCCTAATCCGCAGGGGGATAGTGAGAGAGTACTTCATTCCCTAGATGTCCACAGACAACTAAAGTTTTATGTTCATAAATCCAAACCTTTTAGGAAGTCTGACCAACTGTTTGTCTCCTTCCACCTTAGAGCCCTGGGGAAAGCTGTGAGTGAACGGACCATCTTGGCCTGGATTTTCAGGGCCATTTCTTTCTGCTACCTGCACCATGGGAATACCTTGCAGGGCAATGTCAAAGCCCACTCCACTAGAGCAGTGGCCTCTTCTAGAGCATTTTTCAAGGGGCTAGACACCAATGCCATTCTTGAGGCAGCCACTTGGTCTTCAGTGCACACCTTTACCAAACACTACAAATTAGACCATATCTCCAGGGCTGGGGCAGGGTTTGCCAGTACTATCCTACATGGATTCCTGGAGACCTCATCCAGGCCACCCCACAATCTTCAGTGTGCTTTGATACTCACCCACGTGTAGAATACTGCAGCATTGGCATAGAAGGACATAGGAAAGTTGTGCAAAATCTTAGCATAACCATAGATGTCCTTCTCTTCCATGTTGCAGTATTCCTTCCCCTCTTGTCAGACTGCACTTGCCCTCCTGGGTGACGGTGGACAGGCTATTGCCTTACCGGACTGGCTCTGACTGGAGCCTTTCTTAGGTTCAGAGGGCTGGTGTGTCCAGACATCACTTTTATGGCCCACGTTTCAGCAGCCATGTCAGACGTCCGACACACGTAGAGGGACTGAAAATTTTTGGTAACCTGGCCGGTAGAACTGGAGAGGAAGAAGGGTAAAAACACATGTAGAATACTGAAACATGGAAGAGGACATCTGTGGTTATGGTAAGATTTTACACAACTTTCTTTTCTCCATTTTACCCTTTGCCTATGTCTTCTGCTCCATGGGTGTTCACAAAGGGTTTGGTTTGGCTTAAGTGATACCTTACTGCAGACTGCATGATATTCACACTTTTTCCATATTTAGATGACTTGTTTATTTTTGCAGTCTTTTTCCTAAGTATTAGGAATATTTCAGTTTGGTAAGGGATGATCTACTACCCAGGCTGGGACTCCAAGAGAACTTAAAAGTCTTGTCTGATTCCTTTTCACAGGATTGTTTTCCTAGGGTGTCTCCTAAACAGCTCGGTTAATGGTTTTCTTCCTCAGGAAAAATAGATCAGTATTTAGAATGGTTTACTGAATTTTTCTGCTCAGACTGTAGTTTTGGGTAGAAAATCCCTCAGGATTCTTCACAGGGGGAAAAATGCACTGGTACCTGAAATCTTTCTGGCTCCAGCTTCAGCATCCCCTAAATTTTCAAATTCCAGTTCATTGATTTGTGTAAAAGGAGATTTTGTGGTGGAGACACCAAATTTCTCAAAATTTAGGTCACTCATTCTGTCTTCATGCTCTATTACAGTCATTAGAAAACCATAGGACTTTGCATCAGGACCAATATCTATGGGGGGGGGGGGGGGTAAAAGTGCAGGGAACAAAAAAAGGCCAACCAAAACACAAACATGAGATGTTGGGTCTTATGCTGTCAACTCTCCCACTCAGTGGCTGTCCCCTGGGACCACTTAGTGTTTACATACAACACAACAATGATTTGATATTTAGACAAGCTACAGAGGATAGATCTTGTCCTTTGTGCAGACTAGCTATTGTAGCCTGTGTTAGAGCCTTTCAGCAAAATTTTACTCTACAGGTATTGGAACAAAATAGTGTGACAGACGAGCTGAGCATGAGGAGAATAGACAGTCACGAATGGAAATATAATAGAGGGGTGAGGGTCTTCCAGAAATTGATCCAGCTGTGGGGAATGCCTTAAAATAGATCTATTTGCCTCAGCTGTCATCCATCAGTTAACAAAATTCTGCTGCAGGACTCCATGCAAGAAGTCCTGGAAGACTAATGCCCCCCACCCCAGTAGCTGGCTGTTGTATCTTTACCAGGATAACCCATATAGCTAGGGGTTACTACAACAGTGATAATCTGAGCATCTGCTGTTATGTAAGTTTACTTAGACAGCTCTGCTATTTACTGCTTTATACTTGTATTTTACTGAGATTGAGCAAAACAGCCTGAGTGATTGTACGTGTCATTTTCAGCTGTGTAAGATTCCCCTGCCTACATCACCATGTGTGTAGCGCCTGTTTAAAATGCCAACTTTTTTTTTTTTGCTGAACAGATGCCATAAGAGATGATGGTATGATTTTAAAACTGAGTAAGAGTAGGGAAATTTTCTGAATTTACTAACATTAGTAGGGAAATTTACTGTTTTTACGAACATTAGTAAAGTTTCAGCAAGTTAATGTGTCGATTTTTTTTTTAAACAAAAACTTGTATGTTAATGTAGTTTACTTCTTTTTCAGGTGGGACTGCAGTAAAATCTTTCCTTGATCGCTTTGAAGAGCGTTCTCAAGAGCGCATTTTACATAGCCCGTTTTCAGCATCCTCAGGACAGAGAACACCTGTGGTTACCCCAGCTACAAAGGCAATACAGGAAAGACTTTTAAAACAAAATGAAGTGTCAAGCACAGCTTACTTAACTCAGCAAAAGAAACAGGTCTGTCTGCAGCCTTCAGTTTTGATAAAACAGTGGTTTCTGTTAGTGGTTCTGTGACTGTTTTTAACAGACCAGGAGTAGTTTAATTTCCCATAATATGACAGATGTACAGATTTTATTTTTTTCTGTATTTGGAAGCTGTAGTGGTCAGAATAACAATCCTCATTAGCCACCCAGTCCAAATATGTTCCACTTTTGCAGCTGCCACTTGTGTGCCTCTATTTATTTTTTTATTTTACATTTGTTGACCGGGCTAGTCTAACTGGATACATGTCCATTTTCAGTAGAGGCCCGGGGAGATGAGCTCCGATGAAGCAAAATACAATCACATTATACAAAAGATTAATTTGTATGTTGAACATTGCAGGTAAAGAACAGGGAATAATCACAGAGGTCGTTTGTTCATAGCATAGTGCTAAATATACAGATACAATTAGTACAATACAAATATAGTTGCAATACAACATGTAAAAAGATAGCAGCGGAGTTGGACAATGTATTGGTAAACAAGTTGATATAAAGAAGGAAAACAAAAAGTAGGAACTGTAATAATCAGTATAAGAGTAAAAACTAGTCTCCTTAAAGAAATTGAGGATGTAAGTAAAAATATCTAGAAAGGTCTAGGTCAGTTGTTTCTAAGAAAAGGAACAAGAATACTGAGAAGAGGATAGTAGGTAGATCCAAGGGTTTACTATCATAAAATCGAAACTTAAAATAAAAAGTGTCTTAATTTTCGAATTTAAACACCGGAAATGAACATTTCCGTATGTCCCTAATGTCGAAAACAGCTGTGTATTGTTGAAAATGTCGCTCGCGACATTTCCGACGATCAGCAGCACTCTCACCCATCCCATAACTCCCTACCTAACTAGCCTAAATTCAGTTATGCAGGGGGGCAAGCCCCCCTGCACCCCCTGTCGGGGGCTGCGCCCCCCACACCACCTCCTAACTTAATATTCCAACTCTGAGATCGCACTACAGTGAGGAAAGGGATGCATTTCCCTAACCGCACTGTACCGCGATCCCCTCACATGAGCGAATGTTATAATTGCGAATGCACAGTCCATTCGCAATAACGTTCGCTCACATAACCTGCCGAACTATGAAGTATTCGAACATCTGTTCGAATATTTCATAGCCGTGCAATTGCACGTTGGCATTGTGATAGTAAACCAGATCCAAGTAAGAGGTAGTAGATCAGTCAGGTTTAGTACAGGGGCACAACCAGTGTGTTCTGAGGAAAAGTTTCAGTTTGTTTTTAAAGAGTGATGTAGAGGGAACAGAGGAAAGTTCGCTAGGAAGAAGGTTCCAGGATTTTCCAACAGTATTGGAGAAGAGTCTCCAGCCCTGTTGTTTGACTTACAAATATTTACAAGAAGCCTATGTAATGAATGTAAGGTCTTTAGATTGTTGTGGGGGATAATGAGGGTAAATAGTATTAGGGGTATTGGTAGGATGGTAAAGGGTTTTGTGGGCAATGGTAAGTTGGTGGAATTTAAGCTGATTTTGTAATTCAAGCCATCCTAGTTGCTTTAGGTTAATACAGTGGTGGGTTCTGAAAGGGTTACCTGTAGCAAATCTGGCTATGCTATTGGCGTTTTCCATTTTATTAAGGTTGTTTTTAGAGATTAGTGTATATGGGTGAGAGAAATTGGAAGAGGTAAGTGAAATAAGGGAATTGGTGTTGATTAACAATGGGGAAGGACTGTGATTGGTGGAAGAGGGAAGGGGTGTGTGGTTAGATGGTATAAGAGTAGGACCCCTGGGGGGTCTAGGCTTGTAATAGAAATATTTGAACTTCATTGAGTCTTCCTTGAAACTGGGAATGGATTCAGCAAGTCTATCCTGCCTACGAAGGCATAAAAAAATAGTTGTACTACTTTTACATTAGTTTTTTTTTAGATTAGATTAATAAATTTGTGCTGTAGCTTTCCAGCAACAATTCTAGATGTATTGTACAGCATAAATACCTGTTAACTGCCCAAACCTATACTTCACATTTTTGACTTGCTCCTCTTGCAACTTGTGGTTTTCTGTGAAGCCCTTGATGTGTCTGAAGTCACTAAATAATGACTTACATTTGAGTTTCAGACTTCATATTCTTCAGAAAATGCGTGATGCACAAAACTTGCTTAGTCTAGCACCCCTTTAAGTTTTGAACAACAATATTTAAAATATGTCCCTACTTTTGGGCATTTTTTTCTCTGACAACTGATAGCTTCAGACAAATGTGTTCTGACAATCATTGATCACTGTTACATTTGGCAGTGCGAGAAACTTCCTCTTTTGTAGGGTGTCATTCCTCATCCTCCAGATCAGACACCGGTGGTTCATCATATGCTTTCCCAAGGATTGATAGAAGCAGCCCATCCTCCTTAGGTGGGAAGGAATTTTATTCAAGGGTGTTTCTAATGCCAAAAAAAGAAAAAAACTTCTGGATTGCGGTTCTGAATCTTTCTTTTCTAAACTGTAGTAGTGCCCAAATTCAAAACACAACCTCTTGGCTCTTCCTCTTTCAAGTTTCTTGGTAATACTAGATTTGTCCCAGACTTAAGATAATTATCACATCTCTATTCATCCAAACTTCAGATGTTTCTTAGTAATCTGTGTGTTTGGATCATATTATCAGTTTCTCTGCTTTACCATTTGGACTATCCACTACACCAAGAGTGTTCAGAATGTCTAGCTCCAATATAGCTCATAGCAGGCTACAGGGTTATCCACATTTTCCATATTTAGACTTTCGTATTTTTGTAGAATATTTTTTTAAAGTGTCAGGAATCTCTCTTTGGTGAGATGTATCTTTTTACAAGCTGGGATTCAGAGACTATTCAAAAGTGTTTCTTGACGACTCCACACAGGATTGTGTTCCTGGGATGTGAACTAGACACCACAGTTCAAAGGGCTCTTCTTCCATAGGAAAAGTAGATGCATTTCTAAAGTTTTTTGCTCAGCCTTTTGGTCACTGCAAGGGAATTCCTCAGGATTTTGGATCTCATGGCATCTGTGATTCTCACGATACTCCTTGCAAGACTCCACTTTGAAATCTGTTTGGTTCCAGCATCAGGACCCTTTATATTTTCAAATGTCAGTGCTAGGGTTTGTCAGACGAGAAATTTGTTGGTGGCAACAGCAGATATCTTTAAATCCAGATCTCCCATTCTTCCTCCCTGTTCCTGAGATGGTACGTCATGTCAGATGCTTTGGACTTCGCTTGGGGAGCAGTTTCAAGATAGACAGACGCAAGCACATAATTATCAAGGAGTTGCTTGTGTGACAGTCCGTCTTTACCCCGAGCCAGTAATCAAGGAATCCCAATCCTCTCCACTGACACTGGTGAAGGGTGGTCACTAAAACAGGAATGGATTTAGTGTTTCAAATGCAGCTGTCTGCATCAAGCACAGTTTCCCTCAAGAGCATGCAGGGAACCTGCTCCAGACCTGGGACTGGGCTCTGTTTCTCCTGATCCCAAACAAGAGTCACCTTGGAGCACTGTGTCCCAGTTCCAAATATGTGGCACACACACTTGAATATCAAATTACACCCACACCACCCCCCACACACACCTGGGAAAGGCTGACACAGATTCACCAGCTGTGTCTCCTCTATCCAGAGTACAGGGTAGCTGCCACCAGCCAAATACTCTGACTCTTACAAGGGATAACCAATTATCCTGTGTCAAATTAATACTGATATGAATGGTAGAGTGACCAAAACAGTAAGGCTTTTCATAGTGGCCACAGTGACACTGAAATAAGCACATGTTCTCTCAAGATATTAAAAGTATTCACTAAAATACCAGCCACAATGATGAGGTAAAAAATATTTAATAATGGATAATAAAAATGGAAAACAGGAAAATACCTAATATTTAGTTGCAATAAACATTGAGTTTTCAGTCACAGGAAATATAAAATAACACAGTTGGATAGAATCTCACATGCAGTAAAAGAAATGCTAAACTAATCTCGCACTACTTTCACCAACTAAACTAGTGAGAAACCTGTCCCGAGTTAACTCGCATAATATTGGAAGGCAGGGTGTATTGCTGAGATGCTGACTTCCACGAGACAAGATGAGATGCTTCACCCTACTGATCTGTACAACTACTGAACTGTGATGACTGACATGTGACAGTCAAATGACATAAGATTTACAAAACTTCAGCCAGTCATGCTGGCATATGCCACACCTGTACTATCCCACTTCTCCTGGTACAGCTGGCAATGCCTCACAATGTCACAGCTTGCCCTGATCTTAGGTGCTCAACTCTCTGAGCCGTCTTTGGTCCCCAGGATATAAGTAGTTAAGACAATTTTACAGTCGTGGTACATAACAAGTAAGGTGTGACCAGGTCATTTGCAGGCTAGCAGCTGCATTAGCTTGGGGTACAGCTTCACAGCATAGTCTCGCTCCTACAGGCATCCTACATTCTCTCAGGTCAAAATGGTGTGGCAGACAAGCTGAGCAGGTTTAGGGCAGAACCTCATGAATGGAAACTAGATGAGGATATCTTTCAAGATTTGATCCATGTGGGCATGTGGGGACTTCGTCTGGTAGAATTCTTTTGGTATCCTCTCTAAATAAAAAAAAAAAAAAAAAAAAAAAAATCAACTGGCAAGATTCTGTTCAGGATTCCATACAAGAAGGCCTGGAAGACAGATGATGTGAAGTTATTCAATCTCGCCATTTGTTCTTGCACGTGAGTTCATTGGCTCCGAGTCGGCCGCTTTCCAAGCTCTAGATCTCTTAGAAGCTCTAGACACAGTCCCTATCCCATGATGCTCTGCTGCCAAACCCCAGATCTAGTTTGCCGCTGCAATGGATCACATGATCTTCTGAAGAAGCTTGGGCCAGTATTCTCTTTTGTTATATATTTGTGTATTTACACTTTATGAGGGATCTGATATTTAGTGAGGCTTCACTTTTTTCTTCCTTTTTGGTGATATTAGAGTAGGTAATCTAAGCTAGTACTTGAAAGTAGTTCGGAGCGGTTTGCTTCTAGGCCTTAGCCTTTTTTGATTTACTGTTTTTGACAGGGCTCTGTCAAATTTAATATCCTATCCCCTTATAGTCTGTATTGAGTGTTTGTTTTTCTTTCTTAGTTATTGTAGTTCAGGGATCTGAACTTCTAAGTGAGTGTTGTGGTGTTATTGGAATATTTTTTTTCACAATGTCAGAAAAGCAAAAATCTGGTTTCAAAAAGTGTGACTGTGGACAAAAGATGTCCATCACGGATAATCATTCTTCTTGTGTTTATTTTTTGGGCCCGCTACATTTACAGGTGGACTGCTCTATCTGCCATTGAGATGAGCAGGGTGTTATTAGAGAGGAGAAGGAAATTGGTAGACAGAGGACTGCTGAAATCGGACTTCCAGGATTTATTGGATAAGACTGACCAGACCTCCAAGTCCTCAAAGGGGTCGAAGTTGTCTAAGGTGTCTTCGGAGCACAAGTCTTCTGCTCCGAGCAACTCTGGCAAGACTCTGTTGCCTGCTCCACAGCCTTCGAGCCATGCACCGAGATCTTACCTCGGAGCCAAGTCATTGTGTTGGAACCAGTGTCGGAGATTTTGAAATCTCTTATCCGTAAGTCAGTGGCTTCTTCAGCTCCTTTGACCCGTTCTTCCGGTGCCCTTTCTGACATTGATGTGGACCGAGTGGTACAGAGACTTTTGGTGAACCCAGCCCTGGCCAAATTGCTTGCTGCTTCGACCCAGTTGGCTTCGAAGCCTACGATCCCTCCTTCCATGAGTTCTGTTCCTCCTCTGAGGCCAGTTGAGCCTTCGGAGCCAGAAAGAGAGGATCCGATAGTGGTGGAACCCACTGAGCCGAGGCCTGTTCCAGTGCTCTCGGCTCCTTCGACTTTGACTTCTACGGTTCCGATCGAAGAGTCTCGTAGCCGACTCCCTCTCGCCGGTTCCGAGGGGGGGAGTTGAACCGACTCTTCGGTTCAGACTCTCCCTTGGGGCTTCGGTGCAGATGAGCTCAGTTCCGCCCTCTGGTTCGGCGCCTGTGGTCTTGGCCCCTGGGAGGCTGCCATCATCTTCGGAACCGGCAGACTCCTTGGGTCGGGAAACCGGTGCCTTCGATGCCATGAGGAAAGTCATGTCTGCTAAGACCCTCACTTCTTCGGTTCCTTCCTCCCCTAAAGGGTGGCGTTCTAGCTCTACACCACAGGTTCTCACTAAGCGCCAAGACCCAGAGCCTCAGGTAACCTCATTGGGTGACCCCTGCTTGACCGAGACTTCACCAGACGCCCCCACTGATGAAGTTCCCAGGAAAAGACTGTGTAAGAGGAGCCAATTAGATTCCCCCCAGGAATCCTTAACATCAGACACCGACTTGGAGGAATCAGGAATCAGAAGGGTCCCCCTCTGAGGATGTCTCTCTTGCAGACATCCCTGAAATACTAAGGCAGAGGGGTGACTGGCAGTCTCTTACCTCTACTGAGGATGAGTCTGTGCTCCTGAAGGCTCCTGGGCTACTCTGCCTTTCTATGAATTAATGGACTTGATCGCTCGAAAGGCATGGAAGTCTCCCGATTCTATGGAACCGGTTCCTCTGAGGCCCAACAAATTTATCACCTGCCCTCAGGATAAGTCCTTTCTTACAAAAGGGGTTCCTGTTGATGCCACGGTGGTGGTGGCGGCCACCAAGAAAGAGATGTCAGACACCTCTTCTTCTGTCCATCCCCCTAATAGAGATTCCAGGATGATGGACAGATATGGGAAATGGATCTTTAGTTCTGCGACATTTGCAATGAGATCGCTTAACTTTTTAACCCATTTTACCCGTCTTCAACGAGATCTAAAAGAGCTTGGAGATGCTCTACAGGGCAACACAGGTGATGCCGTCTCCCAGAAAGTGACGGCACAGCTTAACACCCTTAATTCCACTGTAAATTCATCCATGAGGCTCATTTCTTATGCAGCCGAGGGATCGAGCCGAGCAAGTGGGTTCAGCAATAGCTCTGCGGAGACCATCCTGGATGCGCTTATGCTCCTTTGCGGAAGCCTTCAAGTCTTCCTTTGTGAATACCCCATTTGATGGCTCTTCCTTGTTTGGGCCCAAAGTCAAGGAGACACTCACTAGGTGTGAGCAGGAAGGAAAGACTCTATCTGCCGTAGGAGTCCGTTTTTCCACCCCCACTAGACCATACCCCAAAGGGCAGAGAGGTGGAAAAATGTGGTTCCGAAAGTCCCAAGGAGCTTTCCAGAACACGCGTAGAGGAGAGGGGTATAATGGTAGACGGCGCCCAGCAGCAGAGGGGGGGGGTCCGCAGAACCAGGGTGACTGGGAGCAGTTCCATGGCAAACCCTATCAGCGCTTCTGAGAGGAGGCCCGACCATCCTACTCTGCAGGCAGTCGGGGGTCGCTTAGCTTTATACCCAGACGCCTGACTAGGAATTGCATCAGATTCCTGGGTAAAAATCCTAATCACCAGAGGCTACATCTTTCACTTTTCAGAATTCCCTTCCATTCGGACAAGAATCCCAGACGTTCCACCCAGTCTGCAGAGTCTAGCAGCCGTAGAAATTCAGAGGCTGCTGGAAAAAAGTCATGCAGCCAGTCCCGGCGGACCAAATAGGATCTGGAACTTACTCCAGGTTCTTTTTGGTTCCAAAGAAAACGGGACTGGAGTCCCATCTTAGACCTCAGCAATCTCAACTCCTTTGTCAAAAATGAAAAGTTCCAGATGGTCACGCTTCAGTCGATAATCCATTTTCTCGAAACGGGCGATTGAATGTGCTCGATAGATCTCAAGGATGCATACTACTACATAAAAATGGCCAGGCCATCCAGAGATCACTTGCGTTTCCAGCTGGGGGCCAGTCACTACCAATTCCGAGCTCTGCCCTTTGGTCTCACCACAGCCCCCAGAGTGTTCACCAAATACATGGCAGTTATCACGGCTCACCTGAGATGTTTGGGATTCCGGGTGTTTCCATATCTCGACCACTGGCTCCTCATCGCCATCAACTGATTCATACTAGGAAATTCAAAAACAAGGATCTGAGTAGTAGGACCAGGGAACGCTGGAATCAAGTATAAGCCGCAAGACAACTTCAAACAACTTCAGACTTTATTAGGTAAAGCGCTTTTCGTCTGCGTAGTACGCAGACTTCTTCAGACAATAGTAGATTGCAAGAAAAAGGTTTTTATACGATTCAATAATCTTAATTAACAATCAATTAAATTAATCAAACAATTAAATAACAAGTTAAAAAGTACATTTAAAGTTAAAACTAGAAATGAGTGTAAATGCACTCAGGAAATAAATAAATATATCCTAACCCCACTAAGCCTGCCTAATCCTACAGAATGAAGTACAATTAGAGTACAAGAATTAAAATACATTAAAATATATATATTAAAAACGTTAAACAGCTATAGAACTATACCCAAGTGTAAGAATGTAAATTTGTGGGTGTGTTGATGAAAAAGCATCTCCTAATCAAACATGATAGCACTCTTTAGACTAAATATTCAAGGTTTCACTTGCATTGTGTGTTCATAATTCACATTCTTATCAGCTACGTGTTTGAAATAACATGGTTCTAAAATTGCAATACCAAAACTAAATCAAATACTGTCATAAAGAATCTATCTTAAAAGGCTCCTCAATTTTAACAAACAGCTGATGGAACAACAAAGATTTAATCCGGGGAATGCATACGCATTGTCTAATCTGCCATCTCAATTCCGGTGCTTCTAATAATAAATGTGAAGGGGCCCCTCTCTTATTTTCAGATACTTGGTCTATTACTATAAATTTGAAAAAATGGTCTTTGGATGTTGCTATATGTTTGGCCAGGGCGTTCTCTTGCTTCTCTTTACCAATGGCATAAATATGCTCATAGATCCGCTCACGACGTCTACGTTCTGTTTTGCCCACATAGAACCCTTCACATTTTTGACACTGGGCCAAGTAAACCACCATGCGGGTATTGCAAGTGGACCTACAACGCAAATCAAAGCGTTGGGAGTTGACTAAAAACCGATTGGATTCCAAAATGTGCCTACACTGGTTACAGTTTTGACACTTGTACATACCAGGTGTTCGTATGTGGTTACCTTCCTTCTGTTCCAATAAAGATTTCAAGTTTTTGCCCCTCCGAAAGGTTATCTCTGGTTTACTCCCTACTTTACTCAGTACTGCTTGATTATTTCTGAAAATGTCCCATTTCTTTTTAATAATGTCAAAATGTGATAACTATCAATACTGTAAGTTAAAATTAATCTAGTATTGGTGTTAGACATATTGGGTATAGAATTTTGTCCAGACATCACAATTCCTGAAGTGAGTGTGTTAATACCTTCTTCATTTGTATGAATTCTAAGGATAGGTAAATACGTACCTCTAAGTCTCTTATCACTCACCTCCCTCACTTCTTTCGTACTTGCCAGGACTGGAAAACACACTGGCAGACACTCTAAGCAGAAATATGACAGATCCACACGAATGGAAGTTACATCCTCAGGTGTTTACAGAGATAATCCAAGCGTGGGGGAGGCCAGACAGATCTTTTTGCCTCCCACAGGAACCATCAATTGAAAAAGTTCTGTTCAAGGACCTTCCATCCAAAGGCCTGGAAAGTGGACGCCCTTTCATTCAGTTGGACAGCATGGACAGTTTATGCATTCCCACCTCTGCCTCTTCTGCCCAAGGTGCTTTTGAAAGCAAGAACAGACAAACCAAGGATGATACTGATTGCTCCAGATTGGCCAAGGCAACACTGGTATCCACTCCTGAGGAGCCTAACACATACTCCTCCCTGGTCCCTGCCTCTAATACCTCTTCTGCTGACTCAGAACAGATACAAAACTCTTCACAGTCAGCTGAAAACACTCAACCTCGCTGCATGGAAAATTCCATAACACCACAACAGACCCTACTCTCCAAGGAGGTGCAGGATGTCATTTTGGAGGCCAGAAGACCATCTACTAGAAAAGCTTACTCCGCAAAATGGAAGCGGTTTTGTAGTTGGAATGAGAAAAGAGGCCAGGACCCTGGAAAATTGAACTTGCCTCAGGTTTTACAGTACCTGGCTGAACTGCTGAACAGTGGACTTTCATTTTCTTCCATAAAAATACATGCCTCAGCCATTTCTGCAGAATTCAACACGGATCCTCCTTTATTCTCTCACCCACTCTTACGGCAGTTCCTCAGAGGGGCTAAGAATATAAGACCTCCAAGGAAGCAACCAATACCAGCCTGGGACTTTAATTACATACTAGAAAAGTTAACATTGCCTCCTTTTGAACCTGCTGCCTCAACAGATTTGCAATATTTGTCCTGGAAAACCAGTTTCCTTCTGGCCATCACTTCAGCTCGTAGGGTTTCTGAACTACAGGCCCTCATGGCGGTGCAGCCCTTCCTCATCTTCCATCAGGACAGGGTTTCCCTTCGTGAACCCATCTTTTATGCCAAAGTGGTATCCAGGGTTGCCTTAAATCGCTTCATACACCTACCTACCTTTTATCCTAACCCTCAAAACAAAGGGGAAAGGCTGCTACACTCTTTAGACATCCATAGGCAGCTACGTTATTATTTGGACATGACAAAGTCATTCAGGAAATCAGAGCAACTTTTTGTGTCCTATGCTGTAGGGGCTCTAGGGAAACCAGTTACAAAACAGACCATTTCCAAGTGGATTGGCCACTGCATACGGTTTTGTTATTCCTATCATGGGAAATCTGTCCCTACTGGTATCAGATCTCACTCCACCAGGGCCACAGCCACCTCTACAGCCTTCCTCAGAGGTGTTCCTACAAAAGATATTTTGGAGGCAGCCACTTGGAGTTCTGTGCATACCTTCACAAAACACTACCACCTGCCCTTATATTCCAGAACAAGAGCAGGCTTTGCCACTGCTGTCTTGCAGGGCATTCTGGCTCAACCCAGTTCATCTTAGTACCTACCACCCTATGCATAGCTTTGGGACTCTACCCATCTGTGATTACTGCAGCTGTATGCACGATGAACATAGTACAGTTTTGTACCTACCATAAATGTAGATGTTAGAGTGCTAATACAGCTGCAGTACAGGTTTCCCTCCCTCCTTCCCCACTTCATACCACTTGACTGGGTTATCCTGCTATGTTTTATTTGCTTGCTTACACTGTTTTTGCATTACATTGCATTGCTTGCACATGTACATAAGCTTTATTTATGTATTGCCTTCCTTTGGGGGCAGCTGACATCTGTGGCAAGAAAGACTGAAGAACATGGCATCGGCTGTGTCTTATATACTCTGGCCTTCCTGACGTCAGAAGAGTAAGCGACGACAACCGACGCCGGACCAAGACTTTGGAATTCGGCCGACCGAGGGACCGCCTGACGGCTGAAAACCCATCTGTGATTACTGCAGCTATATTAGCACTCTAGCATCTACATTTATGGTAGGTACAAAACTGTACTTTCAGGAATCTGAACTTCTAAGCGAGTTTTGTGGTGTTATTGGAATATTTTTTTCACCATGTCAGAAAAGCAAAAATCTGGTTTCAAAAAGTGTGACTGTGGACAAAAGATGTCCATCACGGATAATCATTCTTCTTGTGTTTATTTTTTTGGGTCTGCTACATTTACAGGAGGACTGCTCTATCTGCCATTCCTTCAGTGGCAGGGTGTTATTAGAGAGGAGAAGGAAATTGGTAGACAGAGGACTGCTGAAATCGGACTTCCAGGATTTATTGGATAAGACTGACCAGACCTCCAAGTCCTCAAAGGGGTCTAAGGTGTCTTCGGAGCACAAGTCTTCAGCTCCGAGCAACTCTGGCAAGACTCTGTTGCCGGCTCCACAGCCTTCGAGCCGTGCACCGAGATCTTACCTCGGAGCCAAGTCATTGTGTTGGAACCGGTGTCGGAGATTTTGAAATCTCTTATCCGTAAGTCAGTGGCTTCTTCAGCTCTTTTGACCCGTTCTTCCGGTGCCCTTTCTGACATTGATGTGGACCGAGTGGTACAGAGACTTTTGGTGAACCCAACCCTGGCCAAATTGCTTGCTGCTTCGACCCAGTTGGCTTCGAAGCCTACGATCCCTCCTTCCACGAGTTCTGTTCCTCCTCCGAGGCCAGTTGAGCCTTCGGAGCCGGAAAGAGAGGATCCGATAGTGGTGGAACCCTCTGAGCCGAGGCCTGTTCCAGTGCTCTCTGCTCCTTCAACTTTGACTTCTACGGTTCCGATCGAAGAGTCTCGTAGCAGACACTCTCTCGCCGGTTCCGAGGGGGGGGGGGAGTCGAACCGACTCTTCGGTTCCGACTCTCCCTTGGGGCTTCGGTGCAGATGAGCTCAGTTCCGGAGCTTGTGGTCTTGGCCCCTGGGAGGCTGCCATCCTCTTCGGAACCGGCGGACTTCTTGGGTCGGGAAACCGGTGCCTTCGATGCCATGAGGAAGGTCATGTCTGCTAAGACCCTCACTTCTTCGGTTCCTTCCTCCCCTAAAGGGCAGCGTTTTAGCTCTACACCACAGGTTCTCACTAAGCGCCAAGACCCAGAGCCTCGGGTAACCCCATTGGGTGACCCCTGCTTGACCGAGACTTCACCAGACGCCCCCACTGATGAAGTTCCCAGGAAAAGACTGTGTAAGAGGAGCCATTTAGATTCCCCCCCAGGAATCCTTAACATCAGACACCGACTTGGAGGAATCGGGAATCAGAAGGGTCCCCCTCTGAGGATGTCTCTCTTGCAGACATCCTTGAAATACTAAGGCAGAGGTGTGACTGGCAGTCTCTTACCTCTACTGAGGATGAGTCTGTGCTCCTGAAGGCTTTTGGGTCTCAGCCCCCCACCTCCTGGGCTACTCTGCCTTTCTATGAATTAATAGACTTGATCACTCGAAATGCGTGGGAGTCTCCCGATTCTATGGAACCGGTCCCTCTGAGGCCCAACAAATTTATCACCTGCCCTCAGGATAAGTCATTTCTCACAAAAGGGGTTCCTGTTGATGCCATGGTGGTGGTGGCGGCCACCAAGAAAGAGATGTCAGACACCTCTTCTGTCCATCCCCCTAATAGAGATTCCAGGACGATGGACAGATATGGGAAATGGATCTTTAGTTCTGCGACATTTGCAATGAGATCGCTTAACTTTTTAACCCATTTTACCAGTCTTCAACGCGATCTCCTAAAAGAGCTTGGAGATACTCTATAGGGCAACACAGGTGATGCTGTCTCCCAGAAAGTGACTGCACAGCTTAACACCCTTAATTCCACCGTAAATTCATCCATGAGGCTCATTTCTTATGCAGCCGAGGGATCGAGCCGAGCAAGTGGGTTCAGCGATAGCTCTGCGGAGACCATCCTGGATGCGCTTATGCTCCTTTGCGGAAGCCTTCAAGTCTTCCTTTGTGAATACCCCATTTGATGGCTCTTCCTTGTTTGGGCCCAAAGTCAAGGAGACACTCACTAGGTGTGAGCAGGAAGGAAAGACTCTATCTGCCGTAGGAGTCCGTTTTTCCATCCACGCTAGACCATACCCCAAAGGGCAGAGAGGTGGAAAAATGTGGTTCCGAAAGTCCCAAGGAGCTTTCCAGAACACACGTAGAGGAGAGGGGTATAATGGTAGACGCCTCCCAGCAGCAGAGGGGGGTCCGCAGAACCAGGGTGACAGGGAGCAGTTCCATGGCAAACCCTATCAGCGCTCCTGAGAGGAGGCCCGACCGTCCTACTCTGCAGGCAGTCTGGGGTCGCTTAGCTTTATACCCAGACGCCTGACTAGGAATTGCATCAGATTCCTGGGTAAAAAGCATAATCACCAGAGGCTACATCTTTCACTTTTCAGAATTCCCTTCCATTCGGACAAGAATCCCAGACGTTCCACCCAGTCTGCAGAGTCTAGCAGCCGTAGAAATTCAGAGGCTGCTGGAAAAAAGTCATGCAGCCAGTCCCGGCGGACCAAATAGGATCTGGAACTTACTCCAGGTTCTTTTTAGTTCCAAAGAAAACGGGACTGGAGTCCCATCTTAGACCTCAGCAATCTCAACTCCTTTGTCAAAAATGAAAAGTTCCGGATGGTCACGCTTCAGTCGATAATCCATTTTCTCGAAACGGGCGATTGAATGTGCTCGATAGATCTCAAGGATGCATACTACTACATAAAAATGGCCAGGCCATCCAGAGATCACTTGCGTTTCCAGCTGGGGGCCAATCACTACCAATTCCGAGCTCTGACCTTTGGTCTCACCACAGCCCCCAGAGTGTTCACCAAATACATGGCAGTTGTCACGGCTCACCTGAGATGTTTAGGATTCCGGGTGTTTCCATATCTCGACGACTGGCTCCTCACCGCCACCACCAGGCATCAACTGATTCATGCCAGGGATTACACTATCAGCCTGTGCTCCCACTTGGGCATAACCTTAAATTTTGAAAAATCTGCTTTATCGCCGTTGCAGCATATTTCCTTTGTAGGAGCAGATCTAGACACCACCGCCGCCCAAGTCAGACTGCCTCAAGAATGAGTAATCTCTTTACAAAACCAAGTATCCCTTTTGTTGATGGAAAAGAAAGTCCCTGCATTCCAAGTTCTGAAGCTGTTAGGCACCATGGCAGCGACTCTCATAGCGGTTCCTCTGGGGCGCATGCAGATGAGGATACTCCAATGGTTACTCTTCACACAATGGTCTTATCAACAACTTCCAATGTCACACGAGATTCTGCTGACAAATGCTTGCAAAAAAGAACCTCCTTTGTTGGTTGAAGAGCCACCAAGTTACTGTAGGTCGTCCGTTTGTACTCCCCCCTCCAACAGCCACAGTGACCACGGATGCTTCCCTGATAGGGTGGGGGTGGGGGGCTGTGTCAGGGAAGAACTGCCCAAGGTACTTGGTCAGAGATGGAATCCAATTTGCACATCAATGTCTTGGAGTTGAGAGCGGTGTTCCTGGCGTTGCAACACTTTCACGGCTCTCTACCTCAAGAGAAGATTGCAATACAGACAGACATGTCATTAGCCTGGTACATCAACAAGCAAGGGGGAACCAGATCTTGCCCCTTATGCAGAGAGGCCCTGAGAATTTGGCAGTGGGCTGTTTTCACCGGGCGCTTCCTGATAGCAACGCACATCCCGGGGTCATCCAACATGATAGCGGACAAATTGAGCTGAGCCATTCTATTGCCTCACGAGTGGTCCCTCAAAGTACGAGTGGCGGAAAGGATATTCCTCAAATGGGGCCAGCCTTGCTGCGACCTTTTTACATCCCCGATGAATGCCAAATGCAGAAGCTACTTTGCCTTATACCCTCCACTGGGGGACATCCCAAGGGATGCACTCCTACACGATTGGCCCTCTGGTCTCATATATGCCTTTCCTCCATCCCCGCTGATCCCCAAATTTTTACAGAAAGCCAAAAGCCTGGGAAGGACTGTTATTCTGATAGCCCCATTTTGGCCTCTGCAGATATGGTTTCCCTTCCTTCAACAATACCAAGTGGAAGAACCTTTGGTTCTGGACCCAGTGCCAGACCTTCTGACTCATTCGTCAGGAGTTCTTCACCCCTATCTTGTATCCCTCAAACTGACAGCTTGGCTACTCCACTTCCCAACCTAGCCACGTCTCATGATTTGTCTCCCTCGGTTCAGCATATTCTGGTTTCCTTGCATAAAGTCTCCACCAGGAAACTATATAACAGTAAATGGAAACGATTTGGTCACTGGGTTTCTCAACATGGTATTGATCCCTTTATCGCCCCTATTCATAGCATTCTGGAATTTTTTGACTTCACTTTTCCACGGTGGAGCGGCAGCCGCTACTATAAGGGTTCAGTTGGCTGCCATATCTAACTTCCATGTAGGATGCGCAGGTTCTAACATTATGCCCCACAGATTATGTAAAGCCTTTCTGAAAGGGACTCATCAGTTCCGACCCCCTATCAGACATCAGATTACTCCCTGAAATCTAAATTTGGTGCTGTCTCAACTCATACTTTCCCCTTTTGAGCCCGCATCTTGTCCGTTGAAGTTCCTTTCTTGGAAGACAATTTTCTTAGTGGCCATTACTTCCGTGCGTAGAGTTTCTGAGCTTCAAGCACTCTCTGTTAGGCCCCCATATTTGGTCTTTCACCCCGACAGGGTGTCTCTAAGAACAAATCCATCCTTTCTTCCGAAGGTCTGTTCCGAAGCAAACTTGAACCAGTCCATGGAACTTCCCACTTTTTTCAGGGATCATGCCAGTAAATTGGAATACATGTTGCATAAGCTTGATGTTCATAGACAGCTGAGATTTTATTTGGACAGAACAAAAGGATTCAGAGAATCAGATCAACTATTTGTTTCCCATGCAGACAATAAGAAGGGCCTTTTGGTATCTAAAATTACGTTGTCCAAATGGCTTTCTGATTGTATAAAGTTTGCATATTCTTCATCCCATCAACCTTTAGAAAGTGAAGTGAAAGCTCATTCTACCAGGGCTGTTTCTACGTCCTTGGCTCATGCAGCTTGTTTACTTTTGGACACCATTTGTGCAGCCGCTACTTGGTCCAAACCTCATACATTTATTACTCATTACAAAGTGGACAGGGCTTCCTTTGGTTCCACCGTTCTCAGGAATGTACTCCTGTGAGCCGCCCAGGATTAGGGTGCTTGGGACGCTACCCACGTGTAAGAACAAATGGCGAGATTGAACAATTTCATATAAAGAAGTTATGTTCTTACCATAACGTTCCATGTGAGTTGTTCATCTCGCCTTCGTTACACTCCCTCCCACCTTCCCCCTCCATGTTCTGGAAGAACGGGTATGGCTGGTGGTCTGTTTGATCTTACTAGTATCCTCTTGTCAGCCAGGTTATCTTTTAACTAATTCTAAATAGTTACCTTGTTATATTGGGTTGCTTAGTTTTGTTTCTTGCTGGTTTTCAGCAAACTAGATCTGGGGTTTGGCAGCAGAGCATCATGGGATAGGGACTGTGTCTCGAGCTTCTAAGAGATCTCGAGCTTGGAAAGCGGCCGACTTGGAGCCGATGGATTGGCTCCGAACCCACGTGTAAGAACAAAGGCGAGATGAACAACTCACATGGAACGTTATGGTAAGAACATAACTTTGTTTTTCTGTACCTTTGACAGGAATGTTTCTGTATGCTTTCTGTCCTTTCCATTAATATCCAGGATACTTCTGAAGGATCTGATGGAATCCCCCAAGAGCATTTTGTTGACAGCTTTTTGGCCCGACCAACTTTGGATGTTCTTTGTGTTTCACTGTTGCAGTCATCACATTTGCGTTATCCCTGCCAAGGTAGCCCTTGGCTGGCCCGAATAACAGAGGCTTAGTATTTCTGCGTCGGTTGCTGTCGCTTCAGGACTGATGTCAGGTCGTCAGTAGTATAAAGGCAGGCGACGCCATTACATCAGTCTTTCTTGTCGTGGATCCTGAAGCAGAAGCAATTCGCACAAGTGCCAGTTGGCCGCTACCTGAGTTTCATCTACTGAATTGAAGCTGAAGTCTTCTAAAGTTAAGTACCCCGTTGGGGATCCTTTTTTCTTGCACTAACTGATGTCAAAAAAAGTTAATTGTATCGCCTGTGGAAAGCAAATACCACACCGCGACTTTCATTCTTACTGCGTCACTTGTTTAGGCCCAGACCACGACGTCCCCCACTGCCGCTTTTGTGCTTTGTTCAACACCAGAACTATCCGTTGTCGGGCCCTTATTGTAGCTAGATATTTTCGTTTACAGTCCTCGAACTTTGATATGGCTTCTGTAAGCCATCCAACATCAGACCTGTAGAAACGTAAAGATAAAGACAGAGACTGACAGCACAGGTCCAAACCTACAGGCTACTCTCCCATTAAGCTAGTCGTCAGTTTTGGTCCTCAGTGAGGCGCTTTCACAGCCCCTGATGCCCGCTTCTGTGGATTCGCAGGCCACTATCGAGGCTCTTTCAGAGTCCGGTATGCCACAAAACTCTTTTTCGATTAGGGATCCTGCGGTCATCTCTACCTTGGATGGGTCCAGAGCCGCTGAGCAGGCACCGGCTTTCAAGGAAGTCCTTCGCACTACCGTTTCTCGACTCAAACCAATGTCTTCTTTCGCGAATACCGTTCTGTTGAAAATTAGAGTTTCTTAGGCCAGGGGTACAAACCACACCCAAGAAATTGACCACCCAATCTCTGGCACCTGCTTTCTTGCCTCAGTCTCGCATGCTTAAAATGGCGGAAGACTTATCATGCTGATCAGGGGAAGCCACGCTACCCCCTCCAAAAGGAAAAGAGATCTGTCTCCTGTAGTTTTGTCCGAACAAGAGTCAGATGACTCTGATCCTTCTGAGTATGAAGACATGCAACTCTTCTCTTCATATGAGGATTCTGATGCAGAGGAGCCCATCCCTTCAGCCTCTTCCCCCAGAGGATTTTTCCTTTGGGGAAACCCTTCATACTTTAAGGAAGCATTTCCAGTGGGAGAGTCAGGACTACCTTCAGTCTAAAGAGAGAGACTGGGAATTCTTAGATCTTCCACAGCACAGACCCTTGGCCATCCCCCCAGTCCTGGATGTTGTGGGGGATGTTTTCCAGGAATCCAGCTCGACTCCTGACACCCTCCCTCCTGCACCCAGAAAACCAGACAGGTGCTACAGAGTCCCTAACTCATACAAATTTCCTTTTAAAAATCCTACTGCTGACCCTAAGGTAACTTCTGAAGGGCCTAAAGGAATCGAAGCAACCTCTGCTAAGAATCCTGCCCCCTCATTTAGGGATTCCCAAGCACTAGACAGATGGGGCAAAAAAGTATACACCTCAGCTACTCTTGCTATCAGAGCACTAAATTGTCAGTTTCATATGCTAAAATTTCAGCAACATACCATGGAACTCCTCAAACAAAAAAGTCTTCCTTCCCTGCTTGTGCAGAATCTAGAGTTACAAGAGTTAATGCATTCTGCAAGTTAAGTAACTAAACACACCTTGCACTGTGGTTTTGACGCCCTAGAAGCGTCTTGCAGGGTAGTGGTCACCGGATCTGTCCTTAGACATGTATGGCTTAAGGAACAGCCCTTGCCAGACCATGTCCAATCTAAATTGTTGTATGCCCCCTTGCACAAAGACAACTTATTTGGCACTAAGGCAGAAGAGGTCTTAAAAAAGATGGAAGAAAAAGCAAAATCTATGCAGACAGTTGAGGATTTCTTGCAGGTCCAGCCACCCAGGTTCAGCAGGCATTGTCCCACCAAGCATTGGTCCTTTCCTGTTCCCACTAGGCCAGTTCAGCCCAGACCCCGGGGAACCAGACACCCTAGACAGCAGCTACAGGGAATGCAGAGATCTAAGTAGTGGACTATTTCCACTTCAAAACCAGGGAGTTCTAAGCTACCCACTTATAAGAACTCACAATGACTCTCCTCCCCCACCCCCTCCCTCTGCCCACCTTCACTCTCCCCTAGGAGGAAAACTCTCCTTTCACGCAAGCACCTGGGCCACCATTACCATCAACTGCTGGGTTCTCAGCAGTGTCCCAGGGATACAAATTTTCCTTCCACACCCTTCCAACTCCAAAAGGGTTCCCAGATCTACCTCCAAACCAGTGGGCAGAGGCATAAAAGCAAGTCCTTTCCCTGCTCTCTGAAGGCAGTAGAGCACGTTCCTGCAGAACACAAAGGCCAAGGTTTTTACTCCAGACTTTTTCTGGTACCCAGAAAAGAGGGCACCTGGCGTCCCATGCTCTATCTATTCTTAACACTTTTTCCTGGTGATCCCAAAATTCAAAATGCTCACCAAGGATGCTTGTCAACCACCCCAGGCCTAAGAGGTCTACCTCCACGTTCCTATCAGGGAATCATGCAGGAAATATCTCCATTTCAGGGCAGGATCTCAGCACTTTCAGTTCTCTGCGCTTCCCTTTGGCATATCTAGTGCTCCCAGAGTTTTCGCAAAATGCCTGGCTCCAGCCATTGCCTTTTGCAGACAAAGGAATATCCACATTTACCCATACTTAGATGACTGCCTAATTCAAGCAGCCAGCCAGGAAAAGCTGCTCAAGCACCTGACCTTTGTAAAGTCCCTACTAACCTCCCGAGGGTACACAATCAACAAAAAGAAATCTAAACAGGTGCCCACCCAAAAGATTATATTCCTGGGAGCATGCCTGAGCACAGCATCCCAGATGGCATTCCTTATACCAGAAAAGCAAGCTTTCCTAACAGCCTTCTTCTCTCAACTAGCCACCCAAACCCCAGCTATCTGCAAGGAAAATCCTGCAAACTCTGGGGTTCATGGCATCTTGCATACTACTCATTCCATATGCCAGACTGCATATGAGGAAACTTAAGTGGTACCTAAAAAGCCTTTGGTGTCACCACTCGCAATACCTGGAGACTCTCATACCTATAATACCTTGCCTCAGAAAAGGTTTTCTTTGGTGGGCAACAGCATGCTCCCACAACAAGGGACTACTTTTCTCACCACCCAGACCCTCACCACAGACTCATCAGACTATGCCTAGTGTGCACACCTGGACGGCAGATGCATACAGGGCCAATGGTGCCCACCGTATATCCATCTGCACATCAACCAAAAAAGAGATGATGGCTGTCCAGCACGCCTTGATAGCTTTCAAGCCCCTTCTCTCCCCAGGGGCTCTCCTGATCAAAACAAACAACACCACTGTGATGTGGTATATCAACAAGCAGGGAGGGACTCACTCCTACCCTCTATGCAAGCTGGCCATGACCCTTTGGCACACAGTCATTGCCATGCAACTCCACCTGTTACCATAATTCCTACCAGGTTCTCACAACTCTCCGGCAGACCACTTAAGCAGAAATTTTCTGGACCCACACAAGTGGCAGCTCAACAGAAGAACCTTCACCATAATAACTCAAAAATGGGGCACCCCAAGGGTCGACCTCTTTGCCTCCCACACCAATCATCAGCTCAGCAAATTCTGCACCAGGGAGCATCACTGCATGGCTTGGAAAGTGGATGCCCTGTCCTTTCCCTTGGTCAGTCTATCGGTCTATGCCTTTCCTCCACTACCTCTCATCCCCAGGGTACTGCTCAAAATAAAGGAGGAAAAACCAAGGACAATTCTTATAGCTCCGGACTGGACTTACCAGCACTGGTACCCCTTGCTGTGCAGCCTGTCCCCACTGCTACCATGGCATCTTCCTCAGATTCCAAACCTCCTGACCCAGAGGGAAGGGGAATTCATGCATCCCCAATTGCAGACACTAATTTGGCAGCTTGGCATATTCCCTAACCCGCGATCAATCTGCCAACCTCAGTAAACAGGTTCTAGACATTATACGCAAGACCAGATACCCTAGCACTAGAAAGTCTTATGCTGACAAATGTAAAAGGTTCTGCACCAGGATTCAGGCTAAGGGAGCCAATACGGCACAGCCCGCCCTCCTTCTCATTCTGGATTACTTAGCTGACCTGCTACACAGTGGCCTCTCTTTTTCCTCTATTAAAATTCATGCCTCTGCTATCTCTGCTCATTTTCCCACTGAGCAGCCCCTTTTCTCACACCCTTTGATCAAACAGTTCCTAAGAGGGGCTAGCAACTTGCGGCCACCCAGAAGAACACTAACCCCAGCTTGGGACCTTAATTTCGTGTTGGAAAAGCTCACCCTACCCCTCTTCGAACCAGCTTCTTCGACAGAGCTAAAATAGCTATCCTGGAAGACAGCTTTCCTTCTGGCCATCACTTCAGCCAGAAGGGTCTCTGAGCTGCAAGCGCTCATGGCTGTGGAACTCTTCATCATCTTCCATGCTGACAGGGTATCCCTCAGGACTAACCCATCCCTTATGCCCAAGGTGGTGTCCAGTGTGGCTCTCAACCAATCCATTCATTTGCCCATCTTTTTTCCTAATCCCCAGAACAAGGGGGAATGGATCCTGCACTCTCTAGATGTGCACAGACAGCTCAGATTCTATCTAGACAGGACTAAATCCTTCAGAAAGTCTGATCAATTGCTGGTTAGCTTTGCTACAGGGGGCAGAGGGCAAAGCCATCTCCAAATAAACCATTTCCAAATGGATAGCACACTGCATCCATTTCTGCTGCAAACAACATGGAAAGCCTCCCCCCAAGGGGGGTCAGAACTCACTCCACCAGAGCAGCCTCCACCTCTGCAGCTTTCCTCAGAGGAGTCCCCACGAGGGACATCCTGGAGGCTGCCACCTGGACATCTGTTCACACCTTTACCAAACATTACCACCTGCCTCTCTTCTCCGAATCCAGGGCAGGGTTTGCCTCTGCAGTCTTGCAGGGCATACTAGCCCGCCCCTAGTTTCCTTGACTGCCTCCACCCATTTCCTCAGCTTTGGGAATTGATCCAAATGTGATGACTGCAACAGTGAAACACGAAGAACATTGTAGAGTTATGTGCACTTACCATAAATGTAGATGTTCGAGTGTATTCACTGTTGCAGTCCTGGTTTCCCCTCTCTCTACCCCCCCCCTTTTTTGTTTTATCATCTCCTCTTTCCTTACAAGGGGCATATTGATATTTACTTTCTACTGGTGGGGTTCTTCCACCAAATCCTGGCTCCCACTTGGGAGCTCCTGACAGGGCAAGAAAAACTGATGTAATGGTGTTGGCTGCCTTACTTGTACTACTGATGACCTGACGTCCGTCCTGAAGCAACAGCAACCGACAGAAATACTAAGCCTCTGGTATTTGGGGCCGGCCGAAGGCTACCCTTGCAGGGCTAACCCAAATGTGATGACTGCAACAGATAATGCACTCTAACATCTACATTTATGGTAAGTGTACACAACTGTACTTTCTCCTTTTTGGAAATGACTGTGGACAATTAACACAAATTTCCTCACAGAATTGAACTACCTTGACAAGATTAGAGGTGTCTGATACAGCGATATATCAACTTCAGTTGACTGCCTTGATAGGGTCTTTATTTCTTTTAGGCACCTGTTTACTGAGGAGGGGCAGCAGGTATGAATACAGGCAATAAAGCCTGCTACTAGAACCCTATATTAGCAAATGGAAAAGGTTTTCTAGTTGATGCCAACAACATAACAAACACCCTTTCAGGGCTAGTTGTTCTCTGCTTCTACAATATTTGTGTGAGTTACTATTCTATGGCATTTTCTCTATTGAGTTTCATTTATCAGCAATTTCAACATGTCTCAATTGATCCTCCTTTTTCAAAACAGTTTCATGTGAAAATGTCCTTGAAAGGGGTTTTGCATAAGAGGTGTTCAAAAACACTGATGGCCCTTCCTTGTGATCTTAATTTGGCCTCACTTTGGGATCTTAATTTTGTTGTAGAGAAGCTAATGCTTTCTTTATTTGAACAAGTTAATCTGGCTGACTTGAGGTTCTTTGCTTGAAAAACAATTGTACTGATGGCTCTGACACCTACAAGAAGGGTATCTGAGTTGCAAGCTCTCTTTCTATAGGAGCAGGATTTGTTTGAGAAGTAATCCTCCTTTTGTGTCTAAAGTGGTATCCATGTTCAATTTAAGCTAAAGCATCCATGTCCCAGTTTTTTTTTCTGGAGCCTAAAAATGAGGGAGAAAGGTTACTCCATATGTTGGATGTCCACAGACCACTCTGGTATTATCTTGACAGAACAAAGTCTTTCAGATCAGTTGTTATTTCTTGTGATGGGTAGAAGGGACAACTGTCAAAACAGACCATTTCAAAATGTTTGTCTAAGGCTATTACCTTTTGTTATACTCACTATAGCAAACTTATTCTAGACAGGGTTAAGGCCCACTCTACCAAGGCCTTGGCTTTATCTATGGCTTTTTTTGAAAGGGATGGATTCTAAAAGTTTTCTAGAAGCTGCTACTTGGTCCTCCATGTATAGTTTTACAAAGCCCTTTAAGCTTGATTCCTTGATTTGGTCCAGATCAAGCTTTGCTAGGACCATTCTGCAGGGTATCCTGGACTCTCTTCCAGCTCCCAAATGTAATTTGCTAAGGTAGTCTAGCCATATAGCTAAGGCTACTGTTGCAGTGATCAATATGATAGACCATAGTACAATTGTGTAAGTACAGCTTATAACAGTAGATGTTTGAATGATCACCGCTGCAGTAGCCTTTCATTTCCTTTGTGTTTTTTTTTTTTAATAAGCATTGTACTTTCAGTGCTCAGCCTCCCATTCTGTGTTGGCTGGAAAGCTATGAAGGGCTTTGCCCCCAAGGTAGTCTTTTAGGCAGCTCTCCTTAAGCTGCCTTGCATTTTAGGTGAATGGAAGGTACCCTGAATCTTTGAAAGCCTGCTGGCTGTTGTATATTTTGCAGGATATAACCCATACGGCAAAGGCTGCTGAAGCAATGATCATTCAAGCACCTACTGTTATGGCTTGCACAACTGTAATTAGTGGCCTAGGGTGAACTGGGAAAAAGTCACCATGCCTCCTAAATCCATTTCACCTTCCTTTAATAAAACAACCTCCTGAAGTCGCACAGCTTTGGCGTGGTATGAATTTTCTACAAAGCTATCTGCTGACAGATTGGACTTGTCAGATTATATGAAATATGCAATTAAATTTAAAATCTGCCTTTTTATTTTTAATCTGTTGGCAGAGTATGTAAATTGAGGCGGCCACTGTGGTGCAGCGGTTAGCATTGCTGCCTCTCAGCAAGAGGTTCTCCGGTTTGATCCTCTGCTGGGGTGCCTTTTTGCAGAGTCTGCATGTCCTCCCTGTGGTCGTGTGGGTTTCCTGCATTTGCTCCAGTTTCCTCCCACATCCCAAAAGACATGCTGTAGGTGGATTGGACACACTAAATTGGCCCTAGGTATGAATGCGTGCATGTGTTTGCCTTCTGTGGAAGGTTGGGCGCCGGGCTGGCAACTCAACACCGTAAAACTCCACTGCCAGTCATGAGCGGACAGGTGTTCCGCTGTGGCGATCCCTAACCGGGAAAAGCCGAAGGAAGAAGCAACGTATGTAAATTGGTCTGTATTTCATCATTTCTAGTAATGACCTCCGTCACAGGAGCAAGGATAAATAAATGTTATATTGACAGTTCAAAGTGGCAAGTGGCTGAGACTGGGTTACTTGGAGAAAACTTGTACAAGCTGCATGCAAATAGCAACTAGAGGTCATGACTGTACTTATGGACTTAGAGTTGTGAGGCAGAAATCTTGATCATTGAGCTGCCCTGCTTTATAGTGGCTCTCTATGCTTTGTAGATACTTTGAATGTGATAAGTGCGAATGGTCTTGGCTATGAAATGTATTTTTTCACATGGGGCATATGTGGTTACTTTATGAAAAGCTAAAGAGCATAAAGCACACATCTTGTTTCGGCATTGTGACATATTTAGCCGCATATATAATGTGTAATTGTAAATGTGATTTTAACTTTCAGGAGCGGGAAAAAGAACTTGCTTCGATTTCCAAACGTTTTGAGAAAGGCAGTAAATGGAATATGAGTGGAAAAGAGTGTACTGAAATGGAGCCTTTGGAAACTAAGCAGGTATTTACCAATTTGATTTTTTGTATTCTCTACCCAGTTTGTGACCTTCTGTACTTTTAACTTCAGTCTTTGAGGCTGAAGTCCTTACAAGCAAGGTATCTCTTTGCATACCAGTCTAAACCACTTAAAGTGCATGCATGACAATATTGTAATGAGGTACCTTGACTTAGGAAGTTTGCAGTAAGATTTTGTCGTACTGGGGAGGTGTTTTTCCTGTCTCAAAATGTCTTAAAGCAGAACTTTAATTTTCTTGGTTTGTCCTAACTGTGTCTGATTGGCTTGTGATTAAGATACTGACATCCCACCACATCAAATGTTTTGTGTTTCACTGTTGCAGTCATTACATTTGGGCAATCTGCTGGCAGGTTGCGCTCAGTTGGCCTGATTAACAAAGTCTTGGGTCCTGCGTCAGTTGCTGTCCCTTCTTCCATGATGTCAGGTCATCAGGGGTATAAAACATGCAGCTGACGCCATTACATCAGTCTTTCTTGCTGTGTGGTGCCCAAAGCAGAAGCAGTTTGCAAGTGCCAGTCGGCCGACTCCTGAAATTTTTGTTTTCGAGTTTCAGAACCGAAGTCTTTTACTAAAAGCCAAGTACCCCATTGGGGAAACCTTTTTCTTGCTCCTTACCAATGTCAGTAAAAGTTAATAATTGTATTGCTTGTGGGAAGCAAATACCTCATAAGGATTTTCATTTGTACTGTATTCCTCGCCTAGGCCCTGACCACAACGTGCCTTGCTGTCGGTTTTGTGCTAAATGTAATCAGCGCACTTTAAAACGTCTGTATATTTTTGTCTTTAAATATTTTGGTTCAAGATTTAACTACCCAGAAATGTCTGTTAGCAATCCGACTACTGGAATACCTAAAAAAAAATGCAAAGAAAAAGATAGAGACAGACCATTGAGGTCCAAAACCGACGACAAAACTTTTCCTAAGCCAGTCGCCGGTTTGCCGGTACTCAGTGAGGCGCTTTCGCAGCCCTTGATACCTGCTACCTTTGATTCGCAGGCCTCTACTGAGACCCATTCGGAGTCCGGTATGCCGCGAGATACTTTTAAGTATTGAACCCGTGAATGTCTCTACCTTAGATGGGTCCGGAGCTGCTGAGCAGGCACCGGCTTCTGAGGGTGTTTTCAGACCTAAAGATCTGTATATTGAACTGATGCCATCTTCAAAACTAAGGCCAAAAACTACGCTTGGGCCACGTGTACAGGCGCCAATGCCTAAAAAAACAAATGATCAAAATGGCTGAGGACTTGATTACCTTGATCAGGGGTACCCATCCCCCTCCTGCTAAGAGGCCTAGGCAAGGCACTGACTATGAATCTTCAGATCAGGTTTCTAATTCTTCTGATTCCTCTTCTGATCAGGAATTATCTATTCCCACTTATGAGGACTCTGATGCAGAAGGTTCCATCCCTTCTGCTTCTCCTCCTGAGGATTTTTCTTTTGGAGAAACTTTGCATACCTTAAGGGAACACTTTCACTGGGAGAGTCAGGATTTCTCAGAATCCAAAGAGACTCTGAGATTTTCTTCTTCTTCCTCAGCATAGGCCTTTGGCTATACCTCCTGTTCTAGACATTGTTGATGATGTTTTCTCAAACAAACCCAGACATTCCAAAGGCTCCAGGTATCGGTCGTAAGGAACTTTTAAAACAAAGCAATGGGGGTGCTTCCACCTCCAAATCTGGAAGTAACAAGGCACCTCCCTATGGTAAACAGTCTCAATGACTTTCCAGTGCAATCACCAAGCACTTATCTTTTAGCAGCCCCTTTGGGGGGAAGACTGGCACTTCATGCACAAAACTGGCAACTGATTACCCAAGACAAATGGGTTTTAAATATAGTATCCCAGGGATGCAGATTTCATTTCCACGTGTTGCCAGTACCAAATGAATGGCCAAACCTGCCTCCAAATCAGTGGGCAGAGGCCCAGAAACAAGTTGTGTCCCTCATGAATATGGGGGCCATACAGCCAGTACCAGAAAAGGAAAAGGGACAAGGTTTTTATTCAAGACTTTTCCTGGTACCCAGAAAAGACAAATCATGGCGTCCAATTCTGGACTTATCCATTCTAAATACATTTCTGGACATTCCAAAATTCAAGATGCTGACTCTTCAACAGTTACTACCTATGCTAGGCAAGGATGCCTGGTTGGTAACTCTAGACTTAAGAGGCTTACCTACATATCCCAATCAGGGAATCTTGCAGAAGATACCGCCACTTAAAGCAGGCTATTTGCATTGCCAGTTCTCTACACTGCCCTTTGGTTTATCTACTGCGCCCAGGGTCTTCACAAAGTGCCTGGCACCAGTAATTGCATTTTGCAGGCAATGAAATATTGAAATTTATCCTTACCTGGACGATTGTCTAATTCAGTCAGAAAGCAAGGACACACTCTTCTAAAACATTTGGTGTTTGGAAAAAGGCTTTTAACTTGTCTAGGGTACACCATAAATGAAAAGAAATCACAACTGGTACCCTCTCAAATAATTACATTCCTGGGTGCAAGCTTGAATACAGCTGCCCAGATGACTTACCTTATGCCAGAAAAACAAATTCAATTGATGACTTACTTCAAGCAGGTGGCCACAAAAACCCAGCTATCTGAAAGACAAATTCTTCAGGCCTTGGGGTTCATGGCTTCCTGCATTCTTCTAATTCCATATGCAAGACTGCAAATGAGGAAACTTCAATGGTACCTAAAAAGCTTATGGAGTCAACATTATCACAGCCTGGAAACAATGATTCCTATCATTCCTTGCCTGCAACTAGAGTTCCTGTAGTGGGCAGAGGCCTGCCACCAAAACAAGGGACTGTCATTCATTCCACCCCTTGCTGCCCAAACCTTGACTACAGACGCATCAGACTATGCTTGGGGGGCGCATCTGGCAGGGAGATGCATTCAGGGCCAATGGAGCCCAAATCAAATGTACCTACATATCAGAAAGAGATGCTAGCTGTACAGAATGCTCTGACAGCCTTCAAGGACCATCTTCATCCAGGACAACTACTGATAGACAGACAACACCACAGTCATGTGGTGTATAAACAAGCAGGGGGGTACACATTCCTATCCCCTTTGCAGACTAGCCATGGCATTGTGGAACACGGCCTTGACTTATCAAATACATTTACAAGCTAATTCCTGCCAGGAAAGCAAAATACTCTGGCAGATGAACTAAGCAAAAATCTTATGGACCCAAACGAATGGACACTGGATCCAAAAATCTTCAGCATGTTGACACGCAAATGGGGGAGCCCAGACATAGTTTTGGGGTAAGGCAAAAAGATCTATCAGACAAATCCTGCACAAGAATTCATCACAAAAATAGCTTGGAAAGTGGATGCTGTATCCTTCAGCTGGAAAAACTTATTCATCTATGCCTTTCCCCCTCTGCCTCTGCTCTCCAAGGTCTTACATGAAAAAACAAAAATGATTCTGATTGCTCCAGACTGGCCTCGCTAACACTGGTACCCGCTCCTGCGCCATATGTCGCACCTTCCTCCGTGGTACCTGCCTCAAACACCTCACCTACTGTCTCAGCAGAACTATCAAATTCTGCACACAGCTCCAAACACTGAATCTTACAGCATGGCTAATCAACTAATTTCACCAGTTACATCTCTCAGCAAACCCATGATGGATGTCATTTTGGAGGCTAGAAGGCCTAGTACTAGAAAGTCTTATGCTGACAAATGGAAAAGATTCCGTGCTTGGAACCAAGCAGAAGGAATAAGCACAGCAATGCCCAATATTCCTCAGATTCTGCAATACTTAACGAAGATCCTTCACAAGGGCCTATCTTTTTCTTCCATAAAATCCAGGCCTCTGCCATTTCAGCTCATTACAACACAGCCTCCCTTCTTTTCTCATCCGTTGCTAAAGCAATACCTCAGAAGGGCCAAAAATTTAAGGCCTCCCAGGAGAGCACCAACTCCTGCATGGGACCTCAATTTTGTTTTGGAAAAACTCACTCTACCTCCATTTGAGCCAGCTGCTACTGCGGACCTAAAATTTCTCTCTTGGAAAACAGATGATGTTAAGTTGTCTATCTCGCCTTCATTCTTGCTGGATGGGTTCGGAGCCGACCTCGGATCCATTTCGAGGAAGCCACTCTAAAGCTTCGAGAGTTGGTTCTACCGGCTCGAGGCTCCCCTTATATCCCACAATGCTAGGCGGTATTACCTCAGATCTCGTTTGCCGCTACAGCTATCGAGACGTGTTGCTTCACCGGCTTCAGGTTAGTGTAGGAACTCGTTTAAAAAGTTGATTAGAAACCCTTTAATTTAGTTTTCCATACAGTTTCCCCTTACCTTAAAGGTCTTTTATCCCTTTAATCTAGTTTTCTTTATTTTTTACCTTAAGAACTTATAGTTCTTCCCTTAGGCCCTTGGGCCCTCCATTCCCTTAGTGTGTGTTTTCTGTAGGGACTTATAACGTAAACAGCTAATTACTTAGTTTAAGTTTCTGTTTTTGGTTTATAGTGTGTTTGTGTGTGGTTACACTTGTTCCTTGTTATGTCCAAGGATTCAAAGGTCTCAGGCTTCAAGAAGTGTGACTCGTGCTGTCAGAAAATGTCTCCTGACAGACTATGCTTATACTTCTTGTGTACTGCCTGGGACCTTTACCTGCCTCTGAAGAACTCTTGTGCTGTTAGCCATGCCATGGCTTCAGCCCTAGAGTCCTGCAGGAAAGAAAGAATTCAAGCTCATCTTAAGGGGCTTGCCCAAGCCTGAGGGTCCCCTACTGCTACTTGGGTAAACCCTCTAAGGCTCTGGGTCCTCGACTCCAGCTACTGAGTCGGCCCCTAAGGCTTGACCTACTACTACATCGGCTCCGGCTGGAGCCGATGAGACTTCGAACTGCTACTTCTGTGGCTCCCTCGGCTCCGGCTGGAGCAGAGGCATTGGAAATTTCTGAGTGGCTCGATCAGACCATTGGAACAGACATCTAGAAAGAGGTCCAGGTCACCGTCCTTGGCTCCGTTCATTCGGCTCCAGCATCTCCCTTGCTGTCTGGGCGGAGCCATAGATCTCACTCCTCTAGATCGCCGAGGCTTTCGGATCATGACCTTCAGAGGGTAGTGAGTGACTTCTTAAGTCCGAGGCACTGGCCCAAATGCTTCAGAAACCCGACTCATCAGTCGATGCTTAACCCTATCCCTCAAAATGTTCCTCCTCCGACCCCTTTGAGCTCGGAGCCGGGACGTTTCGGAACCGAGACTGTGGTAGCGTCGAACCGATACAATTGTCTTGGTTCCGTCGTCGGCTCGATTTCTTCCTTGGAAGAATCTCGGCGCGGACTTCCCTCGTCGGCTCCGAGGGTGAGTGGCATCGGACCCTTGTCGACCCTGCTCTCCCTCTCCGCGCTTGGCGCTGGTGATTTCGGCTCCGACATCGGCCGCGGAGCCATCGCTGTCGGTGCCGAGGGAGGTTTTCAGCTTTTCGGAGCGGGGACCTTTGGCTCTGCCTGACAGGGGTGCCTTCGAGGTCATGCGGTTCAACTCCACAGTTGGCTCCGTCCGTCCCTCTCTCTCTTGATGCCTCAGGTTATGTCTGCTCACTCCCTCATCCCCAAGACGCGCAGAGTGCCAAGCTCCTCAAGAATCCCCCATGGGGATGTCAAAGCCCCTCTTCGAGGCCTCTCCTGAATTTGGGGGAAAAGGGAAAAACCCCTAGGGAAAAGCTTATGGAGTCAACATTATCACAGCCTGGAAACAATGATTCCTATCATTCCTTGCCTGCAACTAGAGTTCCTATAGTGGGCAGAGGCCTGCCACCAAAACAAGGGACTGTCATTCATTCCACCCTTGCTGCCCAAACCTTGACTACAGACGCATCAGACTATGCTTGGGGGGCGCATCTGGCAGGGAGATGCATTCAGGGCCAATGGAGCCCAAATCAAATGTACCTACATATCAGAAAGAGATGCTAGCTGTACAGAATGCTCTGACAGCCTTCAAGGACCATCTTCATCCAGGACAGCTACTGATAAAGACGGACAACACCACAGTCATGTGGTGTATAAGCAATCAGGGGGGTACACATTCCTACCCCCTTTGCAGACTAGCCATGGCATTGTGGAACACTGCCTTGACTTATCAAATACATTTGCAAGCTAATTCCTGCCAGGAAAGCAAAATACTCTGGCAGATGAACTAAGCAGAAATCTTATGGACCCAAACGAATGGACACTGGATCCAAAAATCTTCAGCATGTTGACACGCAAATGGGGGAGCCCAGACATAGTTTTGGGGTGAGGCAAAAAGATCTATCAGACAAATCCTGCACAAGAATTCATCACAAAAAAAGCTTGGAAAGTGGATGCTCTATCCTTCAGCTGGAAAAACCTATTCATCTATGCCTTTCCCCCTCTGCCTCTGCTCTCCAAGGTCTTACATGAAAAAACAAAAATGATTCTGATTGCTCCAGACTGGCCTCGCTAACACTGGTACCCGCTCCTGCGCCATATGTCGCACCTTCCTCCGTGGTACCTGCCTCAAACACCTCACCTACTGTCTCAGCAGAACTATCAAATTCTGCGCACAGCTCCAAACATTGAATCTTGCAGCATGGCTAATCAACTAATTTCACCAGTTACATCTCTCAGCAAACCCATGATGGATGTCATTTTGGAGGCTAGAAGGCCTAGTACTAGAAAGTCTTATGCTGACAAATGGAAAAGATTCTGTGCTTGGAACCAAGCAGAAGGAATAAGCACAGCAATGCCCAATATTCCTCAGATTCTGCAATACTTAACGGAGATCCTTCACAAGGGCCTATCTTTTTCTTCCATAAAAATCCAGGCCTCTGCCATTTCAGCTCATTACAACACAGCCTCCCTTCTTTTCTCATCCTCTGCTAAAGCAATACCTCAGAAGGGCCAAAAATTTAAGACCTCCCAGGAGAGCACCAACTCCTGCATGGGACCTCAATTTTGTTTAGGAAAAACTCACTCTACCTCCATTTGAGCCAGCTGCTACTGCGGACCTAAAATTTCTCTCTTGGAAAACAGATGATGTTAAGTTGTCTATCTCGCCTTCATTCTTGCTGGATGGGTTCGGAGCCGACCTCGGATCCGACTCGGCCTCTAAAAGCTTCGAGAGTTGGTTCCACCGGCTCGAGGCTCCCCTATATCCCACAATGCTAGGGCGGTATTACCTCAGATCTCGCTTTGCCGCTACAGCTATCGAGGCGTGTTGCTTCACGGCTTCAGGTTAGTGTAGGAACTCGCTTTAAAGTTGATTAGAAACCCTTTAATTTAGTTTTCCATACAGTTTCCCCTTACCTTAAAGGTCTTTTATCCCTTTAATCTAGTTTTCTTTATTTTTTACCTTAAGAACTTATAGTTCTTCCTTGAGCCTCGGGCCCTCCCATTCCCTTAGGTGTGTGTTTTCTGTAGGGACTTATAACAGTAAACAGCTAATTACTTAGTTTAAGTTTCTGTTTTTGGTTTATAGTGTGTTTGTGTGTGGTTACACTTGTTCCTTGTTATGTCCAAGGATTCAAAGGTCTCAGGCTTCAAGAAGTGTGACTCGTGCTGTCAGAAAATGTCTCTGACAGACTGTCGCACTTCTTGTGTGTACTGCCTGGGACCTTTACACCTGCAGAACTCTTGTGCTGTATGCCATGGCTTCAGCCCTAGAGTCCTGCAGGAAAGAAAGAACAAGCTCATCTTAAGGGGCTTGCTTAAGCCTGAGGGTCCCCTACTGCTTCGGTAAACCCTCTAAGGCTCCTAGGTCCTCGACTCCAGCTACTGAGTCGACGCCTAAGGCTTCGAAGCCTACTACTACATCGGCTCCGGCTGGAGCCGATGAGACTCGAACTGCTACTTCTGTGGCTCCCTCGGCTCCGGCTGGAGCAGAGGCATTGGAAATTTCTGAGTCGGCTCCGATCAGACCATTGGAACAGACATCTAGAAAGAGGTCCAGGTCACCGTCCCTTGGCTCCGTTCATTCGGCTCCAGCATCTCCCT
The DNA here is from genome assembly GCF_019279795.1 of Protopterus annectens. Lineage (NCBI taxonomy): Eukaryota > Metazoa > Chordata > Ceratodontiformes > Protopteridae > Protopterus > Protopterus annectens. The sequence continues at coordinate 635,305,864 of NC_056731.1, forward strand.
TGCTGTCTGAACCGGAGCCATAGATCTCACTCCTCTAGATCATCGAGGCTTTCGGATCACTGACCTTCAGAGGGTGGTGAGTCGACTTCTTAAGTCCGAGCACTGGCCCAAATGCTTCAGAGCCCGACTCATCAGTCGATGCTTAACCCTATCCTCAAAATGTTCCTCCTCCGACTCTTTGAGCTCGGGCAGGCGCTGAACCGAGACTGGTAGCGTCGGAACCGATACAATTGTCTTCGGTTCCGGCTGCCGGCTCCGATTTCTTCCTTGGAAGAATCTCAGCGCCGGACTTCCTAAATCGGCTCGAGGGGTGAGTGGCATCGGACCCTTGTCCGACCCTGCTCTCCCTCTCGGCGCTTCGGCGCTGGTGATTTCGGCTCCGACATCGGCCTCGGAGCCATCGCTGTCGGTGCCGAGGGAGGTTTTCAGCTTTTCGGAGCGGGGACCTTTGGCTCTGCCTGACAGGGGTGCCTTCGAGGTCATGCGGTTCAACTCCACAGTTGGCTCCGTCCGTCCCTCTCTCTTCGGTGCCTCAGGTTATGTCTGCTCACTCCCTCATCCCAGACCGCAGAGTGCCAGCTCCTCAAGAATCCCCCATGGGGATGTCATCCTCTTCCGAGGCCTCTCCTGAATTGGCAGGGGAGCCCACTAGGAAGAGAAAGTGTAAGAGGAAGCACATAGACTCACCTGAGTCTGTCACCTCTGACACGGATTTAGGGATTCGAGGGTTCCCCCCGTTCCCCTTCTGAAGATGTCTCCTTTGCAGACATTCTAGAGATCCTGAAACAGAGGGGAAATTGGCCAGCCCTTAACCCTTCAGAGGATGAATCTGTGTATCTTGAGGCGTTTGGCTCTCGCCCTTCCACCTCCTGGGTGTCCCCCCCCCCCCCACCATGCAGGTGGTAGCTAAAAAGGCTTGGACGGCTCCTGACTCTGTGGACCCCACCCCCAGGAGACCTTCAAAGTTTATCACAGCACCAGCAGATAAGCAATTTCTGACTAAGGGAGTTTCTGTGGATGCTATGGTGGTAGCTGCCACCACTAAGAAGGAGCTAGCTGATCCTTCGGTGCCTGTCCATCCTCCTAACAAGGAATCTAGGTCTATGGACAGGTACGGGAAGCGGATGTTCGTCAGCGACCTTTGCTATCGTTCGCTGAACTACCTCTGTCATTTCACTCGTCTTCAAAGAGACTTGATCAAGGAAGCGGTGAGATGTTAAAGGATCCTACAGCTGCGGGTTTCAGGATAAGATGAACGCTCAGCTGGCTACCCTGAATTCTATAGCTAACTCCTCCATCGCCTCCTCTCATGCGGCTGATGGAGCAAGCAGAGCCGCAGGGACAGGTGTGGCCTTACGCCCAGCATGCCTGGATGCGGCTATGCAATTTTGCGGACCCTTTAAAAGCGTCTTTCACTAATTCCCGTTTGATGGATCATCCCTTTGGTCCTCAAGTGAAAGAAACCTTGACAAGGTGCGAGACGGATGGCAAAACTCTTTCTGCCGTCAGTCCGTTTTTCTACTCCTTCTAGGCCTTACCCCAAAGGCCAGAAAAGTGGGAAAATGTGGTTCCGCAAACAATCTCAAGGTACTTTGCCTGACGCACAGAGTCTGTTCCCCTCTAGAGGCAGAGGAGGGAACAACAATGGTAGATGTCGCCCTAGGGGCAGGGGGGGGTCCGCAGAACCAGGGCAATCTAGAAACCTTTTCCGATAAGCCCTTCCAGCATCCCTGAGGTGTTGCCCGACTGTCCACCTTCGGAGGCAGTCGGGGGAAGATTGTCACTGTACCCAGAAGCCTGGCGATCCCTAACTCAAGACAAGTGGGTGCAGCCCATCATTTCCGAAGACTATTCCATTCCGTTCTTTCGTATTCCAAATCAATCAAAAAAATCCCTTCCAGATGTTCCGCCCGCTCAAAGGGATCAAGCAGCATTGGAAATTTCAAAGTTGCTTGCAAAAAGAGCCATTCAGCCAGTGCCAGCAGACCAGCAAGGATCCGGAATCTACTCCAAGTTCTTTTTGGTTCCAAAGAAAACAGGGGACTGGAGACCCATTTTGGATCTCAATATCGTGAACAAGTTGGTCAAGAAAACAAGATTTCGGATGGTCACACTACAATCCATCCTACCCCTATTGGGAATGGAAAACTGGATGTGCTCTATAGACCTCCAGGATGCGTACTATCATATAAAAATGAACAGACACTCCAGGAGATTCCTCCGCTTCAGGCTGGGAACCAGTCACTTTCAATTCAGAGCCCTGCCCTTTGGACTCACCACTGCCCCCCCGGGTGTTTACCGAATGCATGGCAGTGGTAGCTTCTCACCTGAGACGTCAAGGATTCCAGGTGTTTCCATACTTAGACGACTGGCTCCTGACAGCTCCTACCAAGCATCTCCTTCTAATAGCCAGAGACTACACCTTTCGCATTTGTCAAAAGTAAGGTATCTCAATAAATTGCGAAAAGTCTGTTTTGTCGCCTTGTCGTGCTATTACCTTCATAGGCGCAAATCTAGACACAGTCAACATGTCTGCGAGGCACACAGACCAAAGAATAGCAGACATACGCAAACTGGTCTCCCTTCTCTTCCACAACAACAGAGTCAAAGTCAGATTAGTTCTGAAAGTACTAGGGATTATGGCGGCTGCTATCCCTCTACTTCTATTAGCCAGATTTCACATGAGAATCCTTCAATGGATGCTCTTCACACAATGGTCGTACCAACAACTTCCGATGTCCCACACCATTATGATTACGCAAGCATGCAAGAATCATCGTCTTTGGTGGATTTCTTCCCCCCAGCTCTTCCTGGGAAGACCCTTTGTTCCTCCCTCCGGTTGCTACTCTGACAACGGACGCCTCCCTGATCGGTGGGGGACATTATCAGGGCAGAACAGTCCAGGGCATATGGCAACCAGACGAACGCCACTTGCATATAAATGTTCTAGAGATGAGAGCAGTGCTTTTAGCATTGCAAGCCCTTCAAGACTCTCTTCCCTTGGGAACGATAGCTATCCAGACGGACAACATGTCTGTAGTGTGGTATATCAACAACCAAGGCAGAACCAGGTCCTATCCTGTGTGAGAAGCACTCAGACTGTGGCAATGGGCGATTTCTTCTCAGCGTTTCTGATTGCAGCACATCCCGGGAAGTCCAATCTTATCGGACAAGTTGAGCAGAGCTATCCTCATGCCTCACTTAGTGGTCTCTGAAAGATTCTATTTTGGAGAAAATTTTTCTCAAGTGGGGTCGGCCTTGCTGCGACCTTTTTGCTACTCCCCAAAACAGCAAGTGCAGAGATTACTTCACCCTATTTCCGTTACCAGGCCAGTCCAGCAGAGACGCTCTAGTCCAAGTTTGGCCCCGGGGACTTCTGTATGCATTTCCTCCCTTCCCACTAATCTCTCAAGTGATACAGAAAGCTATCGCTCAGGAGGCCTCATTGATCCTCATTGCTCCTTACTGGCCTCGACAGGTTTGGTTCCGGTTTCTACATCAATTTCTGTTGGAGCAACCTTGGCATCTGGACCTAGTTCCAGATCTTTTGATCCATCAGTCGGGTCAGTTACATCGCTCCCTCCCCTCTCTGAACCTCACTGCTTGGTTCCTCCAGTTCCAACCTTAGCCAGGCTTCCTCAAATATCTCACTCTGTTCGAGATATTCTGATAGCTTCCCATAAATCTTCCACTCGGAAGATTTATCTGAGTAAATCTTCCACTCGGAAGATTTATCTGAGTAAATGGAAACGTTTTGCCTATTGGGCTCAAGGAAGGGACTTGGATCCTTTTACTGCTCCCATCCAAACAGTTCTGGATTTTCTAGCTGAACATGCAGGTTCATCTCCTTATACTCTTAAAGTTCAATTGGCAGCTATATCTAACTTTCATGTGGGCATCTCAGATTCTGCCATCATGTCCCACAAGCTTTGCAAAGCGTTCTTGAAGGGAGTTTTTCTCCTTAAGCCTCCGATAAGAACTCCTCCTCCTTCTTGGGACCTTAATTTAGTTCTCACATCTTTGATTCTTCCCCCTTTTGAACCTGCAGCTTCTTGTTCAATGAAATTGCTATCCTGGAAGACTCTCTTTCTGGTAGCCATTACTTCAGCTAGAAGGGTCTCAGAACTTTATGCACTCAGCAGTCGACCACCCTATCTGTTGTTTCATAAGGATAGGGTATCCTTACGGACCAATCCTTCCTTCTTACCTAAAGTAGCCTCTGTGGCAAATCTAAATAAAGACATAGACCTCCCTGTGTTTTTTCCTAACTTTTCTAACAGGTCTGAACAAAAATTGCATTGGCTAGATGTTCATCGTCAATTGAGATTATTTGGACAGGACCAAACAGATCAGAAAAACTGACCAGTTTGTTTCTTATGCAGAAGGTAGAGGGCCTTGCAGTTTCTAAGGTATCACTCTCCAGATGGCTAACATCCCTGATTTCCTTTGTGTATGAAATTAGACACCAAAAGTTGCCTAACAAACCTAAGGCTCATTCGACTAGGGCTTTGGCTACCTCTTTAGCTTTCCAAGACAGGCTGCCTATTGATACCATTTGTGCAGCAGCTACATGGGCTACTCCTCACACTTTCATTTCTCATTATAAGTTGGATCTAGCTTCTAGACATAGAGCTAATTTTGGTTCCACTGTTCTCAAGAGTCTGTTCCGATAGGCCACCCGGGACAAGGTGCTAGGGACGTGGTCCCATCCAGCAAGAATGAAGGCGAGATAGACAACTTAACATATAGAAGTTATGTTCTTACCATAACGTTCCATGTTAGTTGTCTTCTTCTCGCCTTCTTTCTTCCCCCTAGCCTGGACAGACCTAGAGGAGTTTGATTGTGACCTCTCTTTCTTCCACCTCTATTGTATATATGTATATGCTATACTTTGCATATATTCCTTCATCAGGTTTCAGGTCACCTTCTTCCTTTCCTTTTATAGAGGTAGTGTTCCATTTCCAGTAGTTCTGGATTTATTATTGGCTGGGCCTAGCTTACAAACGAGATCTGAGGTAATACCGCCTAGCATTGTGGGATATAAGGGGAGCCTCGAGCCGGTAGAACCAACTCTCGAGCTTTTAGTGGCAGTGGAGCCGAGGTCGGCTCCGAACCCATCCAGCAAGAAAGAAGGCGAGAAGAAGACAACTAACATGGAACGTTATGGTAAGAACATAACTTCTATTTCTCTTAGCAGTCACTTCAGCTAGAAGGATTTTGGAACTGCAGGCTCTTATGGCAGTGGAGCCTTTCATTACTTACCCTGACAGGGTGGCTCTCAGGACCAATCCATCATTTTTGCCTAAAGTGGTATCTAGTGTGGCCCTTAATCAGACCATTCATCTGCCAACTTTCTTCCCAAATCCACAGAACAAGGTTGAGTGGATTCTGCATTCCTTGGATGTACACAGACAGCTAAGATTCTGCTTAAACAGGACAAAATCTTTAAGAAAATCTGAACAACTACTGGTGGCATTTGCTGCAGGGCCAGAGGGAAAGGCTATTTCAAAGCAGACTATTTCTAAATGGATAAGCCATTGTATTAGTTTCTGCTATATGCACCATGATAAACCTGTCCCCAAGGGGATCATTTCTCATTCCACCAGGGCTGCATCTACTTCTGCAGCCTTTCTCAGAGGGGTTCCTACCAGAGACCTTTTAGAAGCTGCCACCTGGAACTCAGTTCATATGTTCACCAAACATTGCCATTTACCTCTCTTCTCTAAATCCAGAGCAGGCTTTGCCACTGCTGTCCTGCAGGGCCTTATAGCTGCTTCTAATGCTGTATAAATCCATCCTCCCAACCATAGCTTTGGGATTCTACCCAAATGTAATGACTGCAACAGTGAAACACGAAGAACATAGTACAGTTGTGTACACTTACCATAAATGTAGATGTTAGTGTCTTCACTGTTGCAGTCCTGGTCACCCTCCCTCCAGCTCCCTGTGTTTCCCTAGCTATACTTCTCATCTCTGTTACTATCTAGTATTTGCTTTTATTTAGAGGTATATGTTTTGTACTTATTTTATACACATATATATTTATATGTATATATATTTTTTTGCTCCCCATTTGGGGGGCACCTGACATCTGGGGCAAGAAAAACTGATGTAATGGCATCTGCTGCATGTTTTATACCCCTGACAACCTGACGTCATGGAAGAAGGGGCAGCAACCAATGCAGGACCAAAGACTTTGTTAATCAGGCTGACTGAGGGCAACCTGCTAGCAGATTACCCAAATGTAATGACTGCAACAGTGAATATACTCTAACATCTACATTTATGGTAAGTGTACACAACTGTACTTTTAGTCGTGGTACATGTGATGTTCTTCGTGTTTCACTGTTGCAGTCCTCACATTTGGGTTATCTGCTTGCAGTAGCCCTCAGTTGGCCTGATTATCAAAGTCTTGGGTCCCAGCTATTGCTGTCTCTTCCATGACATCAGGTAGTCAGGGTATAAACATGCAGCCAACCATTACATCAGTCTTTCTTGCTGTGTGGTGCCCCAAGCAGAAGCAGTTTGCAAGTGCCGGTCGGCCGACTCCTGAAACTTTTGATGTTCATTGTGTTACCCTGCTGCAGTCATCACACTTGGGTTATCCTGTCGTCGGGCGGTCCCACAGTCGGCCGGAATTCCAAAGTCTTGGTCCGGCGTCGGTTGCTGTCGCCTCTTCCCTGATGTCAGTGCGCCAGGGGTATATATAGTGCAACCAACGCCATTTTCTCCAGTCTTTCTTGCCGCGCGGTGCCCGAAGCAGAAGCAGTTCGCAAGTGCCAGTCGGCCGACTCCTGAGATTTTCGAATTCGAATTTCAGACCGAAGTCTTCTATAAAGCTGAGTACCCGTTGAAACTTTTCTTGCCTCAGACCGATGTCAGAAAAAGTTAACAATTGTATTTCTTGTGGGAAGCAAATACCTCATAAGGATTTTCATTCTTATTTGTATACCTTGCCTAGGCCCAGACCACGACGTCACTAGTCGGTTTTGTGCTAGGTTTAATAAGCGTACTATTAAAAGACGCTTTGATTTCGCATGACACTACTTCGGTAGTTAATTTAACTACACCATGCCGTCGGAGCAACCGACTACTGGCGTGCACAAAAAAGGCAAGGAAAAGGGCAGACAGCCCAGACCTAAGCCAGATTCCGAGGCCTCGGCTGACCCGATCTCCGGTCCTCAGTGAGGCTCCGACGCATCCCCTGACTACCGCTGATCTGGAACCCGAGACCGCTATGGAATTTTTGCCGGAATGCACCAGGCCGACGGAGCCATTTATTTCAGGTCCTTCCGACGACATTGCTACAAAAGACGTCGGTGCTACAGAAACGCCATCGGTTTCTGAAGGCGTTTTCAGACAGACAACTCTCACCATTAAAACGTTTTCTAAGTCGAAGACTCCTACTAAATGTAAAAGGACTGCACTTCAGTCTCCTGTTCAAGGCCCCATGCCTAAGAAACAGATGCTCAAAATGGCTGAAGATTTGATTTCTTTAATCAGGGGTTCCCAGCCCCCTCCTGACAAAAGGCCTAGACAAGAGGAAGATTATGCATCCTCTGAACAAGTGTCCATTTCTTCAGACTCCTCTGAGGGCCAAGATTACTCCTTCTCTCTTTATGAAGATTCTGATGCTGAGGACACTATTCCCGCAGCTTCTCCTCCTGAAGACTACTCCTTTGGGGAAACCTTACACAATATGAGGGAACATTTTCACTATGAGGGTCAGGACTACTCTGACTCCAAGAAAAGGCTCAGAGAGATGTCCTTCAAGAATGCAACTGCAGTCATAACATATGGGTTGTCCTGCCTCAGGCAGCCCTCGGTTGGCCGAATTCCAAAGTCTGGGTCCGGCGTCGGCTGGTGTCGCCTCCTCTCCGACGTCACAACGGCTGGAGTATAAAGGCATCAGCCGACGCCATCTTCAGTCTTTCTTGCCGCGTGGTGCCCGAAGCAGAAGCAGTTCGCAAGTGCCGGTCGGTCAACTCCTGGGTTTTCAGAACCGAAGTCATCTAAAAGCTAAGTATCCCGTTGGGGAACATTTATTCTTGCCTCAGCCGATGTCAGAACGAATTGAAAAAGTTAATAATTGTTTGTCTTGTGGTAAACAAATACCTCATAAGGACTTCCATTCTCTCTGCCGCCTTCCTTGCCTGGCCCAGACCACGACGTCTCAGCCTGTGCTTGCTTTAATAAGCGCACTCTCAGGCGCCGGGCAGAATTTGCCAAGAACTTTTTCGGTGAATCTTTTGCGTATATCATGCCGTCGGATCAACCGACAACCCAGTCTGCTAAAAAACACAAGGACCGGGACCGACTTCCTCGCCGTCCACTACGATCTACTCCTAAACCCTCTGCTAGTGCTCCGGTCCCTTCAAAGTGGTAAATCCACCGCCCAGGCTCCAGGCCCGGCGACACAGCGTTAACACTTCCGGTCTCAGATCTCTGGTGCGGTTGTTGATTTTCCTCCGAACCCGTTCTGGATCTACCCGACACCATTTCTGTGGACAAGGTTACGCCTGCGTGGGGCTGCTAGGCCCCTGTTTCCATGTCCATCAAGGCCTTTGCACGTGCTAAGGCTGCCAGTCAGGCCAAGGCCCATCCTAAGCCTGCTACCCAGGCCCCTTCATCTGATAAGCAGATCATGTCTCTGGCTGCAGATCTTATTTCCCTTATCAGGGGGACTCAGCCTCATCCGGACAGGGGTTCTCAGCCACCTGCAGAGAAAAGGCCTAGAACTGAGCAGGCGGACGACCTCTCTTCGGATGAAGCCTCTGGGGATTCTGAGCATTCTGATACCAAAGAAGAATCCTTCCAGGCCTACGAGGACTCTGATGCTGAGGAATCAATTCCCTCTGCCTCCCCTCCAGAGGATTTCTCTTTTGGTGAAGTCCTGCATTCCATGAGGGAACATTTTCAATGGCAGGGTCAGGAATTCTCTGACTCAAGGAAAAGGCTTCGTACCTTCCTCAAGCTTCCCCAGCACAGACCTCTGGCTATTCCACCTGTTATGGATGTTTTGGATGATGTTTTCTCTGACTCCAGTGCTAACCCTGACTCTCTTCCTCCTGCTCCTGTCAAGCCGGACAGATATTATAGGGTCCCTGACACTCACAAGCACTTTTTTAAGGCCCACTCTGTGGATCTAGAGACTATTTCACAGGGCCCCAAGGGGGTGGCTACCTCCTCTGCCAAAAACCCTCTGCCGGCAGACAGAGAAGCAAGGTCTCTGACACTCACAAGCACCTTTTTAAGGCCCACTCTGTGGATCTAGAGACTATTTCACAAGGCCCCAAGGGGGTGGCTACCTCCTCTGCCAAAAACCCTCTGCCGGCAGACAGAGAAGCAAGGTCCCTGGAGAGATGGGGTAAAAAAGTATATACCTCTACTACCCTAGCTATGAGGTCACTTAACTGTCTTTCCCACATGTTTCAGTACCAAGATTTTCTCCTGGATGATTTACAGAAAAAGTTAGCCTCTCCTGAGCCTATTGATAAAAAGGCATTGCAGGATCATATACATAACACTCAGCAGGTTAATAGCCATTTTCTTCAGTGTGGTTATGATGCATTGGAAGCTTCATGTAGGGCAGCTATGACTGGGGCTGTGATATGTAGACATGCTTGGTTAAAGGATCAGTCTTTGCCTGACCATGTTAAAGTAAAGTTACTTGATACACCTTTGGAAAAACAGAAGCTGTTCGGTGCTAATGCACAAGATGTGTTGAAATCCATAGAGGAAAAAGCAAAGTCAGTACAGACAGTCAAGGATTTCCTTCAGGTTCAGCCACCCAGATTCAGCAGAAACTGGCCCTCTAAGAGTGGTCCTTCCCGGCTCAGACAAGTTTCAAAGGGGAAAAAGCAGGCCGAGGTAGAGGGCAATACAGAGGATCTTACAGGGGCCGCCAATGGCAACCTCCAAATCAAAGAAGTAGCGCAGACAGTTCAGCTGCACCACAAGGACAATCACAATGGCTTGACTTTCGTACCGCCTACAAAGGTTCAAAGAGAAGCACCTTTGGGCGGAAAATTATCCTTATTCTCTCAAAGCTGGCATATCTTAACCAAGGACAACTGGATTTTGGATTTGATAGACAGAGGTTACAGATTCCACTTCCACACATTACCAATAAGACAAGGCATGCCAAACCTGCCACATCATCAAAGGGCAGAGGCGCTCACTCAAGTTTCCAAGCTGTTAAGTATAAAAGCAATAGAAAGGGTTCCTCCTCAGGAGCAATGCCAGGGATTTTATTCAAGGCTGTTCCTTGTTCCAAGAAAAGAAAACAAATGGAGACCCATACTGGACTTGTCAACTCTAAACACTTTTCTCAAGGTGCCAAAGTTCAAAATGCTGACGTTGCAGCAACTCCTTCCCATGCTGGGCAAGGGGTCTTGGCTGGTCACTCTGGACCTCAAGGAGGCATACCTGCATGCCCCAATCAGACAAAGCTGCAGAAGATACCACAGATTTCTTGCAGGGACAGAGCATTATCAATTCTCAGCATTGCCGTTTGGCTTATCTACTGTGCCCAGAGTGTTCACAAAATGCCTGGCATCAGTAGTGGCACACTGCAGACTGCAGGGGATTCAAATATACCCCTACCTGGACGACTGCCTCATACAAGCAGACAACAAACAAGCTTTAAAAGAAAATTTGAACTATGTCATGCATCTACTGCAGGCCTTGGGATACACAGTCAACTTTCAAAAGTCAAAACTACTGCCATCCCAACAGATTATTTTCCTAGGAGCCAAACTGGACACAGAAATCCAAATGGCCTACCTCACAGAGGAAAAGCAGCAGCATTTACCAGAGTACTTCAAAGGCCTGGCAAAACTCTCCCAGCTGACTGCAAGGAAAATCCTGCAGGCCCTGGGGTTCATGGCATCCTGCATCCTTCTGATACCTTTGGCAAGACTTCATATGAGAAAGCTGCAATGGTATTTAAAAAAAACTTATGGTCTCAACACAACCAAAGCCTAGAGGACATAATCCCACTTATTCCATGTCTGCAAAAGGAATTCTATGGTGGGCTCAAGCCAGTCAGCAAAACAAAGGCATGTCTTTCAACAGACCTCAAGCAGGCCAAGTGATTACAACAGACGCCTCAGACCATGGATGGGGCGCACATGGAGGGCAGATGCATTCAAGGTTTTTGGACACCAAAGGAAAGGCATCTGCACATAAACCAAAAGGAGATGTTGGCAGTGATGCATGCAATCGTTTCAAAAATCACTACAACAAGGGCATTTGCTAATAAGGACAGACAACACCACTGTCATGTGGTACATAAACAAGCAGGGAGGAACACATTCTTATCCCCTCTGCAGACCAACAATGCTTCTCTGGGAAAAATCTCTGAGCCTGAAGATACGTTTACAATCCCAGTTTGTACCAGGCAAGGACAATGTACTAGCGGACCAACTGAGCAGAAATTTTATGGATCCACACGAATGGATGCTGCACCCTCACATTTTCTCTCAACTGACTAAGACATGGGGAAGACCGGACGTAGATCTCTTCGCTTCCCACTTAAATCATCACCTGGAAAAGTTCTGCACAAGGACTCACCATCCTCTAGCCTGGAAAACGGATGCTCTGTCCTTCAGCTGGAATTCTCTGGAATTTTATGCATTCCCTCCTCTGCCTCTGCTGACCAAGGTGATACTGAAGATCAAAGCAGAACAACCAACAGGCATCTTAATAGCTCCGGACTGGCCAAGGCAACACTGGTACCCATTGTTACTGACCATAACTCGGACCAAACCATGGCCTCTGACCCTATGGCCCCTGCTCTTAACACAACACAATTACAGGACTGTACATCAAGACCTGAAAACATTACACCTGACAGCCTGGAGGCTACCATGATTTCTCCTCCTAGCTCTCTTTCCAAATCAGTTCAAGAGATCTTGCTGGAAGCACGCAGACCTTCCACCAGAAAAACCTATTCGGCCAAGTGGAAGAGATTCAGCATCTGGAATGCCAACAGGGGTCAGGACACAACATTACCGAGTATACCTCAGATATTAGAATACTTGGCAGAACTACTTCATACTGGGCTCTCATACTCTTCAATAAAGATTCATGCCTCAGCAATCTCAGCAAGATACAACTGTGACCCTCCAGTGTTTTCACATCCTTTGCTACGACAGTTTCTAAGAGGAATAAAAAATATCAAACCTCCCAGAAGACAGCCAGTACCTGCATGGGACCTCAGTTATGTGTTGGAAAAATTAACTCTTCCTCCATTTGAACCAGCAGCAACTTCAGAAATTCAATTTCTATCATGGAAGACCGTCATTTTATTGGCAGTCACATCTGCAAGAAGAGTTTCAGAGATTCAGGCACTCATGGCAGTGCCTCCCTTCATCATTTTTCATCAAGACAGAGTTTCTCTAAGAACAAATCCTACATTCATGCCAAAAGTTATTTCCAAGGTGTCTCTAAATCAAGCTATTCACCTGCCTACATTCTTCCCCAATCCTCAAAACAAGGGGGAAAAACTACTGCATACTTTGGACATACACAGACAACTACGCTACTACTTGGACAGAACTAAGGCCACCAGAAAGTCTGACCAACTGTTTGTAGCCTATGCTGCTGGAATACAAGGAAAAGCAATCCCCAAACAAACAATTTCAAAATGGATCGGACATTGCATCAGATTCTGCTATTCATTCCATGGAAAAGGTGTGTCTGCCAATATTAGGCCACATTCCACCAGAGCTTTAGCCACTTCCACTGCTTTCCTAAGAGGAGTGGCAACAATGGACATTCTAGAGGCTGCTACATGGAGCTCCGTGCATACATTTACCAAGCACTACAACCTGCCTTTATACTCCAGATCCCGAGCAGGCTTTGCTTCGGCAGTCCTGCAGGGGATTTTAGCTACACCATCCTTATCATAGATCCATCCACCCCCCAGCTTGGCTATGGTATTCAACCCATATGTTATGACTGCAGTTGCATTCTTGAAGGACATAGTACAGTTTTGTACCTACCATAAATGTAGATGTCCGATAGATATGCAACTGCAGTCGGATTTCCCTACCCCTCTGTATCCTTCTTTTTTGAGTCCCTACCCCTTATCCCACTAGCTGGGGGTATTTCCTATGGTGTATCTGTTTATTACTGTTGTGCATGTTTGGATTATTTTTATCCATTTACCAAAATTAGCCTTCCTAGGGGGGCACCTGGCATCTGGAGCAAGAAACACTGAAGAAGATGGCGTCGGCCGATGCCTTTATACTCCAGCCGTTGTGACGTCGGTGAGGAGGCGACACCAGCCGACGCCGGACCCAGACTTTGGAATTCGGCTGACCGAGGGCTGCCTGAGGCAGGACAACCCATATGTTATGCCTGCAGTTGCATATCTATCGGACATCTACATTTATGGTAGGTACAAAACTGTACTTTTCTTTTACTCCCCCAACACAGACCACTTGCCATCCCTCCAGTTTTGGACATTGTGGATGTTGTCTATTTAGAATCCAGTTTGAACCCAGACTCTCTTCCTCCTGCTCCGGCTAAGCCTGACAGATACTATAGAGTGCCTGATTCACACAAATTTCTTTACAAAAGCCCTGTAGCTGACCCAGAGACCATCTCCCAGGGTCCCAAGGGGGCTAAGGCTTCTATGGCTAAAAACCCAGTACTTCTGAGAGGGATTCTAGAGCACTAGACAGGTGGGGGAAGAAGGTTTACACCTCAGCCACACTAGCTATGAGGGCACTTAATTGTCAATTTCACATGCTTAAGTATCAGCAATTCCTAATTTCTCAGTTAAAGCAAAGAATAACCACTCTCCCTCAACACTCTGAATTGAAAGAAGTACAGGATCTGTTGCACGCCACTGAGGTGGGCAAACATACCTTACAATGTGGGTTTGATTCTTTGGAGGCCTCCTGCAGAGCAGCTGTCACTGGGTCCGTTATACGTAGGCATGCTTGGTTAAAGGAACAAACTGTGCCTGATCATGTTAAAGCAAAACTACTAGATGCACCCTTACAGCAGGATGTTCTTTTTGGAGTTAGAGCAGAAGAAGTTTTAAAGAAAATGGAGGATAAGGCAAAATGTATGCAGACAGTCAAAGATTTCTTAAAGGTACAACCCCCTCGCTTCAGCAGAAACTGGCCAACAAAAATTTGGTCCTTTCCAGCGACTGACGGACCACAGAGGGGTAAATACAGACGCCCAAGGGGCAGAGGGATAACCACAGGCCCAGTATAAACCTCGCCAATGGGGCACTACAGCACAGAAGGGTGGAGAAGACAGGTCTCAATCCACCAGAAGACAGACTCAATGACTTGCACCTCATCTGGCCCATCTTGGCAGCCCCCTTGGGGGGAAAACTCTCACATGTTAAGCTGTCAATCTCGCCTTCATTCTTGCTGGATGGGTTCGGAGCCGACCTTCGGCTCCGACTCTGCCTATACTAAAGCTCGAGAGCTATTTACACCGGCTCGTGGCTACCCTATATCCCATAATGCTAGGTGCTAACTACCCAGATCTCGTTTGCCGCTTACAGCTACAAGGTGCGTTTACTACCGGCTCTTCAGGTTAGAAGTTTTTCTGTTAAGAAAATTGCTATTTTTAGACTGGGTTTTTCTTAAGTTTAGTTAGCGACTATCCCATTCATAGCTAATCCCCCTTTAGGCCCCTTTTAATCCCTTTTAAGACCTTTTTTTTAATTCCCTTTGTTATAGGGTTAGGCCTTTGGGCCTTTTTTTTCTGCCTTGTCAGTTTAAATTTTTTGTGTGACTGACTTTACTTAATAGGGTGTCTGTGTGTGTGTGTGTGTGTGTCTTTAGTTTTCTGTTCTTAAGATGTCAAAAGACACCAGGGTCTCAGGCTTCAAGAAGTGAGACTTGTTCTGTCAGAAAATGTCGCTGACAGACTGTCACACTTCTTGTGTTTATTGCCTGGGCCCTCTGCACCTGCAGGACTCTTGTTCGGTCTGTCATGCGTTCAGCCCAAGAGTCCTGCAGGAACGCAGAAATAAATTGATTTTGACGGGCTTGTTAAAGCCTGAAGGTTCCCCGACCAAGTCTTCTTCGGGGAAGCCTTCGAAGCCATCTAAGCAGTCTGCTCCGACCTCAGAGCCTTCGACTTGTTGTTCTCGAACTGCTGTCTCATCTGCTCCGGCTGGAGCCGATGTTTCCAAGACAGTCTTCTTCATCGGCTCTGGCTGGAGTCGATGTTCCTCAGGTTCAAGCTTCTACATCGGCTCGAACCGGAGCCGATGTTTCCGGGACACAGTCAGCGCCGTCTGCCAGCTGTAAGAGGTCCAGATCTCCATCCTTGGAGTCTGTTCACTCGGCTCCGAGGTCTCCCTTACTCTCGGAGCGGAATCATCGAACCCATTCCTCCAGGTCTTCCAGGCTCTCGGACCACTACCTCGAGAGGGTGGTTAGTAGACTTCTTAAGTCTCGGGCACTAGCCCAAATGCTTCATAGCCCTTCTCAACAGACGGTGGCTATCCCCACCCCATCTTCGATTCCTCCTCCGACTCTTCTTCTGAGTTTGGAGCCGGAGCTTGTTGGAGCCGTGGCCGTCGACACATCGGAGCAGATACTTGACATTTCGGCTCCATCATCTGCTCCGAGCTCTTCCATGGTCCCGTCCTTGGAGGGATCTGGGCGCATGGACTTCTTCGTCTGCTCCGAGGGGGTGAGTGGCATCGGACCCTTGTCCGACCCCGTTCTCCCTCTCGGAGCTTCGATGCTGGTAAGTTCGGCCCCGACATTGGCTTCGGAGCAATCCCTCTCAGTGCTGGGAGGGGTCCTTATCTCTTCGGAGCGGGGACCTTCTACCCTGCCTGATAGGGGTACCTTCGAAGTCATGAGGAGCGTGCTGGCCCCTGTGCCTGCTCCGCGGTCGGCTCCCTCAGCTCTTCCTCTGTAGTGCCTGCTGTGGTCTCTACCCACCCTCTCATTCCTGACCGTAGAGATCCAACACCTCAGGTTTCCCCATTGGGAATATCCTCCTCTTCCGAGGTTTCCCCTGATCCGTCAGGGGAACCCCCTCGGAAGAGGAAATGTAAGAGGAAGCATGCGGACTCCCCCGTCGGATACTGATTTGGATGAGTCGGAAGGGTCCCCACGGCCCCCTCTGAGGATCTCTCCTTTTCAGACATCCTTGAAATCCTGAAGCAGAGGGGGGAACTGGTCTACCCTTAACCCTTCCGAGGACGAGTCGGTTTACCTTGAGGCTTTTGGCTCTCGCCCTTCCACCTCTTGGGTGTCTCCGCCTTTCGACACCCTCATGGAAGTGATGGCGTGGAAGGCGTGGACGGCCCCTGACATGATGGAACCTACCCCACGGAGGCCTTCAAAATTTATAACAGCCCCTTCGGACAAGCAGTTTTTAGCCAAGGGTGTCCCGTTTGATGCCATGGTGGTGGTGGCAGCCACTAAGAAGGAACTGGCTGATCCTTCAGTACCTGTCCATCCTTTTAACAAGGAGTCTAGGACTATGGATAGGTACGGCAAGCAGATGTTTTCTTCAGCGACCTTAGTCATGCGTTCGCTGAATTATTTGTGCCACTTCACCCGCCTTCAAAGAGATATGCTCAAAGAATTGGGTGAGGTCTTACAGGATCCAACAGCTGCGGGGTCTCAAGACAAAATTCCCAGCTGGCAACCCTGAATTCCATTGTCAACTCCTCCATGCGGCTTATTTCCTATGCGGCCGATGGGGGGAGCAGGGCTGCAGGCACAGGCGTGGCCTTAAGGCGTCATGCCTGGATGCGGCTTTGTAACTTTGCAGACCCCTTTAAGGAGTCCTTCACGAACTCCCCCTTTGACGGTTCAGCTTTGTTTGGACCTCAGGTGAGGAATACTTTGACCAGATGCGAGCAAGAAGGCAAGACTCTCTCTGCCATGGGAGTCCGTTTTTCCACTCCGTCTAGACCATACCCTAAGGGTCAGAAGGGTGGGAAGATGTGGTTCCGTAAACCACAAGAGGTCGCGCCTGACGCAAGAGGTCAGTTCCCTTCTAGAGGCGGGGGGGGGGGACAATAACAGATGCTATCCCCAGGGGCAGAGGAGGTCCGCAAAATCAGGGTAGCAGAGAGTTTCTTTCTGACAAACCCTTCCAGCATCCCTGAGAAGCTGCCCGACTGTCCGCCTTCAGAGGCAGTCGGGGGAAGGTTATCACTGTACCCAGAAGCCTGGCTTTCACTCACTCAAGACAAATGGGTACAGTCGATCATATCCGAGGGTTACAAAATCCCATTTATCCACACCCCCACTCAGCCAAAAGGTTCCATTCCAGACATTCCACCCAGTCTAAGGGAACAAGCAGTAGTAGAAATATCAAAACTGCTAGCAAAAAGAGCCATCCAGCCAGTCCCAGCAGACCAACAAGGATCCGGAATCTACTCCAAGTTCTTTTTAGTACCAAAAAAGACGGGACTGGAGACCCATTTTGGATCTCAGCAGACTAAACAGGTCTGTAAGAAGAACGAAGTTCCGGATGGTCACGCTACAGTCCATTCTGCCCTTTCTGGGTCAGGACGATTGGATGTGCTCAGTAGACCTTCAGGATGCGTACTACCACATCAAGATGCACAGGCGCTCCAGGAGGTTTCTCCACTTCCAGCTGGGAACCAGTCATTATCAGTTCAGAACCCTGCCCTTTGGTCTCACTACAGCCCCCCGAGTGTTCACCAAATGCATGGCAGTGGTTACGGCTCATCTGAGACGTCAGGGATTCCAGGTGTTTCCATATCTAGACGACTGGCTCTTCACTGCCACCACCAGGCGTCAACTTCTCCGCTCCAGAGATTACACCATTCATACTTGCAAAGGGCTAGGTATCTCCATAAATTTCAAAAAGTCTGCCTTGTCAGTCTATTACCTTCATAGGCGCCACCTTAGACACAGTCCGGCTTTACGCAAAACTGACCGAACAAGAGTTCTAGATATTTGCAGACATGTTCACATCCTTCTTCAGAACAACAAAATACAAGCCAGGTTTGTTCTGAAGGTATTAGGTCTCATGGCGGCAGCCAACTTCCCATAGCTCGCTTTCATATGCGGATCCTTCAATGGATGCTTTTTTCCAGTGGTCCTTTCAACAACTTCCAATGTCACACAACATTTTAATAACCCTATCTTGCAAGAAACACCTCTCTTGGTGGATGGTCTCCCCTCAACTTCTTCAGGGCAGACCATTTGTTCCTCCTCCTCCAGTCGCCACGGTGACAACGGATGCCTCCCTGATCGGGTGGGGGGGCATTTTCAGGGCAGGACAGTCCAGGGCACATGGCAACCTTTCGAGTGCCACCTGCACATAAATGTCTTGGAGATGAGCAGTACTTTTAGCGTTGCAGGCCCTTCAGGACTCTCTTCCCATCGGGACTACTGCAGTTCAGACGGACAATATGTCCGTAGTGTGGTACATCAACAAGCAGGGCGGAACCAAGTCCTATCCCTTGTGTCGAGAGGCTCTCAGACTTTGGCAGTGGGCGATCTCCTCTCAGCGGTTTCTGACAGCAACGCACATCCCCGGGAAATCCAACATCATAGTGGACAGGTTGAGCAGAGCCATTCTCATGCCTCACGAGTGGTCTCTCAATCAAACTATAGTGGAAAATTTTTTTCAGAAATGGGGTCGACCTTGCTGCGACCTTTTTGCAACACATCAAAACAGCAAGTGCCACAACTTCTTCACACTCTTCCCTCTTCCCGGCCACCCCCCCAGAGACGCTCTAGTCCACGATTGGCCCCAGGGACTTCTGTATGCCTTTCCCCCCTTTCCATTAATCACTCAATTGATTCAGAAAGCTACCGCCGTGAGAGCCACCATGATCCTCATTGCTCTTTACTGGCCTTGTCAGATATGGTTCCCGTTCCTGCATCGTTACCTCTTGGGGCAGCCCTGGCATCTGGACCCAGTACCAGATCTTTTGACGCATCAGTCGGGACAGCTGCACCACTCCCTGCAATCTCTCAACCTCACAGCTTGGTTGCTCCAATTCCAACCCTAGCCAGGCTTCCCCTTATTTCCCATTCTGTGCGTAACATGCTTATAGCTTCCCTAAAGTCATCCACCAGGAGGATTTATGCCAGCAAGTAGAAGCATTTTTCCTTCTGGGCAGGAGCCAGAAATATAGATCCTTTTACTGCCCCTGTCCAATCAGTCCTAGACTTCCTAGCCAAATTGTTTCACTCAGGGTCTTCTTCCTCCACCATCAGAGTACAGTTAGCGGCTATTTCGAACTTTCATGCAGGCTTTTCGGACTCCAGTATCATTTGCCATAAGCTTTGTAAAACTTTTCTCAAAGGTATCTTTTTGCTTAAGCCCCCAATCAGGGACCCCCCACCGCAGTGGGACTTAAATTTGGTTCTAACCTCCTTGATTCTTCCCCCCTTTGAACCTGCGGCTTCCTGCTCCCTGAAATTGCTATCTTGGAAAACTCTTTCTGGTCGCCATAACATCTGCGAGAAGAGTGTCAGAGCTTCAGGCCCTTTGCATTCGTCCACCTTATCTAGTTTTCCATAAAGACAGAGTGTCCCTCAGGACTAATCCGTCCTTTTTACCTAAGATTTCTTCTGAAACTAACCTAAACCAGACTATTGATCTTCCAGTTTTCTTCCCCAACTACTCCAACAGAGCGGAACAAAAACTGCATTTTCTGGACGTTCATCGTCCACTCCGTTAGTATTTGGATAGAACCAAATAAACTAGGAAATCTGAGCAGCTCTTCCTTTCTTATGCAGCAGGTAAGAAAGGCCTTCCAGTTTCCAAAGTAACCCTGTCTAGATGGCTGGCATCTGTGATCACTTTCATCTATCAGCTCAGACGCCAAAAGCTACCGTCAAGGCCCAGGTCTCCCTCAACCAGAGCTTTAGCCACCTCAATAGCTTTTCAGGCTAGATTACCAATAGATTCCATTTGTGCGGCAGCCACTTGGACCTCTCCTCATACCTTTATCTCTCATTACAAATTAGACATGGCCTCCAGAAGCCGGGCTAATTTTGGTTCCACCGTTCTCAAGAGTCTGTTCCGATGAGCCACCCAGGGTGAAGGTGCTAGGGACGCGGTCCAATCCAGCAAGAATGAAGGCGAGATTGACAACTTAACATTGAGAAGTTATGTACCTACCATAATGTTCCATGTTTAGTTGTCTTCTTCTCGCCTTCTTTCTTGCGTCCCACCCCCCATCCCCCTAGCCTGGACAGACCTAAAGGATCCTTGGGGATCTTCTTCTTCTTGCCTCAGCTTGACCCCTAGGCTATCCCTTCTGGTAACTATAGGTCTAGGTGACTTTCTAGCAAGGTTCCTCTCCTCCTTTTGTTAAACTGCTATGGTTTTCAGCTATCAATCGAGATCTGGGTAGTTAGTGCCTAGCATTATGGGGATATAGGGTAGCCTCGAGCCGGTGTAAATAGCTCTCGAGCTTTAGTATAGGCCGAGTCGGGTCGGCTCCGAAGCCATCCAGCAAGAAAGAAGGCGAGAAGACAACTAACATGGAACGTTATGGTAGGTACATAACTTCTCATTTTTGCAGACAACTGGCACATTGTCACAAAGGACAAATGGATCCTAGACATAATTTTAAGAGGATACAGATTCCACTTTCACATCTTGCCAATGAAAAGAGGAATGCCAAACCTGCCACAAAATCAATGGGCAGAGGCACAAAAGCAAATTACAGCTCTCATGGACATGAGAGCCATTCAACTGGTACCTACTCAAGAGCAAGGCCAAGGATTTTACTCGACTCTTTCTAGTGCCCAGAAAGGACAATGCCTGGAGACCAATTCTGGACCTTTCAATTCTAAACACAAGTACCCAAATTCAAGATGCTAACACTACAGCAGCTACTTCCCATGTTGGGCAAGGAAGCATGACTAGTAACGTTGGACCTCAAGGAGGCATACCTGCATGTGTCTATCAGACAAAGTTGCAGAAGATACCTCCGTTTCATTGCAGGTTCAACCCATTACCAATTCTCTGCACTGCCCTTTGGCTTATCTACTGCGCCCAGAGTCTTCACAAAATGCCTGTCACTGGTAATTGCATACTGCAGACAGTGGAATTCAAATATATCCATACCTGGACGACTGCCTCATCCAAGCAGAAAGCAAATACATTCTCTTACATCATCTGGCCTTTGTAAAGCATCTACTTGACTGCCTGGGGTACACAGTAAACGAAAAGAAGTCAAAACTAGTACCCTCACAAAAAATGACATTCCTGGGTGCCAGCTTGAATACAATGGCCCAGAAGGCTTATCTTACGCCAGACAAGCAACTACAACGGACTCAATATTTTAAGACAATGGCAACAAAGACGCAATTAACTGCAAGAAAAATTCTGCAGGCGTTGGGCTTCATGGCATCTTGCATACTAATAATACCATTTGCAAAGCTGCATATGAGGAAATTACAGTGGTACCTAAAAAGTGTATGGTCTCAACACAGCCACAGCCTGGACACTATCTCTCATTCCCTGCCTACAACAGGAATTTCTGTGGTGGACACAGGCATGTCACCTCAACAAGGGTCAGCCTTTCACCTTGCCCCCAGCCAGGCAAACTATCACAACAGATGCTTCAGACTACGCCTGGGGGGCACACATGGCAGGACAATGCATTCAAGGCCTATGGACCGCAAATCAAAGAAATCTGCACATAAATCAAAAAGAGATGCTAGCTGTACAGAAAGCTCTGACAGCCTTCAAGGATCTATTACATCCAGGACAACTTGCAATAAAGACGGACAACACCACAGTATTGTGGTACATAAACAAACAAGGGGGTACACATTCCTACCCTCTATGCAGGCAAGCAATTACCTTATGGAACACAGCTCTGGCTTACCAAGTTCAGTTGCAAGCTCAATTCCTGCCAGGACAGAAGAACACATTGGCAGATGACCTCAGCAGAAACATCAGGGATCCCCACGAGTGGAAACTGGATCCACAAATATTTGCAATAACTCAAAAATGGGGCCTTCCAGACATAGACCTGTTTGCCAGTCCTCAAAACTATCAACTAACAAAATTTTGTACAAGGACATTCCACCAACAAGCTTGGAAAGTGGGCGCACTGTTTCAGTTGGAAAAACCTGACCGTATATGCCTTCCCTCCATTGCCTCTCCTCACAAAGGTTCTTCTGAAAGTCAAAAAGGAGAGACCGTGACGAGACCGTGACTGATTCTCATAGGTCCAGACTGGCCACGCCAGCACTGGTACCAGTTATTGAGAAATATGGCCCACAGCCCTCCATGGATATTGCCTCAAATCCCCCATTTACTCACGCAACAAAACAATCAGATTCTCCACAGCCAGCTCAAAACTTTAAATCTGGCTGCATGGCAAATCAACTAAACATCCAACCAGCTCCCCTTTCACAAGCAGTTCTGGATGTTATTCTGGAAGCCAGGAGGCCAAGCACCAGGAAGGCTTATTCGGACAAATGGAAAAGGTTTTGTGCCTGGAACCAAGCTCAAGGCCAAGACACAATTCAGCCTCTCATGCCTCACATTCTACAGTATTTAGCTGAGATGTTGCACAAAGGACTTTCTTTTTCCTCCATTAAAATCCATGCTTCAGCTATTTCAGCTCACTACAACACTGGTCCACCTTTATTTTCACATCCTCTTCTAAGGCAGTTCCTCAGAGGGGCAAAAAACATTAGACCACCCAGGAGAGCTCCTACACCAACATGGGACCTCAGTTTTGTTCTGGAAAAATTAACGCTACCTCCCTTTGAACCAGCTTTCTCTGCAGATCTTCAGTTCCTATCATGGAAGACTGCCCTGCTCCTAGCAATAACTTCAGCTAGAAGAGTTTCAGAGCTACAGGCACTAATGGCTGTGGACCCTTTCCTCATTTTTCATCGACAGAGTTTCTCTACGAACTAATCGTTCCTTTATGCCTAAGGTGGTTTCCAGTGTGGCTTTAAATCAAACCATCCACTTACCCACCTTCTTCCCAAATCCACAGAACAAAGGTGAGAGACTCCTGCATTCCTTGGACATTCACAGGCAACTTCGTTACTACTTGGACAAAACTAAGGCTTTCAGAAAATCTGACCAGCTCTTTATATCCTATGCTACAGCTTCTCAAGGGAAGGCTATATCAAAGCAAACCATTTCTAAATGGATAGGTCATTGCATACGTTTCTGCTATACACATCATGAGAAACCAGTCCATGCTACCATTAGGTCCCACTCTACCAGGGCAACAGCTATCTCTACAGCCTTTCTCAGAGGGTTTCCAACCAAGGAGATTTTAGAAGCTGCAACTTGAGTTCAGTACACACCTTTACCAAACACTATCACTTGCCTCTTTACTCTAAGACCAGGGCGGGCTTCGCCACTGCAGTTCTGCAGGGCCTTATAGCCTCCACTAACCCTCTGACACCTCCCCCTTACCTTAGCTTTGGGATTCAACCCAAGTGTGAGTACTGCAGCAGGGTAACACGATGAACATATTACAGTTTTGTACCTACCGTAAATGTAGATGTTCGAGTGTTCACCCTGCTGCAGTCCAGGTTACCCTCCCTCCATCCCCTCTGATCTACTGACTAAATCTCTTCAATACCTTACTGATGTATTTGCTTATAGCTGAAGGGATTTTGTGTTTGTGCAGAGGTCACTCCATTTGGTACTAATTTTTGACCATCTATTTTGGGGGCACCTGACATCTGGGGCAAGAAAAACTGAAGAAAATGGCGTCTGTTGCACTATATATTACCCCTGGTGCACTGACGTCAGGGAAGAGGTGACGGCAACCGATGCCGGACCAAGACTTTGGAATTCCGGCAGACTGCGGGGACCGCCTGACGACAGGATAACCCAAGTGTGATGACTGCAGCAGGGTGAACACTCGAACATCCTACATTTATGGTAGGTACAAAACTGTACTTTTTCGAGTTTCAGAACCAAAGTCTTCAACTAAGCTAATTACCCCGTTGGGGAAACTTTTTCTTGTTCTAAACTGATGTCAGTAAAGGTCAATAATTGTATTTCCTGTGGAAAGCAAATACCTCATAAAGATTTTCATTCGTACTGTATTCCTTGCCTAGGCCCTGACTATGACATACCTCACTGTTGGTTTTGTGCCTTATTTAAACAACGAACTGTTCGTCGTCTGTATATTTACACTTATAAATATTTTGGTACTCTGTTCAATTACCCAGATATGGCTTTGGTAAGCGACCTGACTGCCGACATTCTGAAAAAACGCAAAGATAGACGGAGACAGACAGCCGAGCTCCAAAGCTGCCGACGACGCTTCTAAGCTAGTCGCCAGTTTGCTGGTACTCAGTGAGGCGCTTTTGCAGCCCCTGATACCCGCTACTTCAGATTCTCAGGCCTCTACTGAGACCCATTCGGAGTCTGGTATGCTGTGAGAATCTTGGAACCTGTGGATGTCTCTATCTTGATAGGTCCGGAGCCGCTGTGCAAGCACCGGCTTCTGATGATGTATTCAGGCCTACTGACCTGCATATTGAACGACACGATCTTCTTCAAGGCTTAAAATTCGATCCTTGCCTAGAAAACCGATGCCCAGACTGTGTGGTCAGGCCTCTATGCCTAAAAAACAAATGATAAGAATGACTGAAGACCTTATCACTTTAATCAGGGGAAGCCAACCTTCCCCTTCAAGAGGCCTAGGACTGAATTTGCTTTTGATTATTCTGATCATGATTCTGAAATTTCTGTTTCCTCTGATGACCAGGATTTACCCTTATCTACTTCTGAGGATTCTGATACAGAGGACTCTGTTCCCTCTGCTTCCCCTCTCCCCCAGAGGATTTTGCTTTTGGTGAAACCTTGCATACTCTTAGGGAGCATTTTTGCTGGGAAAGCCAGGATTACTCTGATTCTAAAAAGAGGCTTGGAGATTTCTTACTCCTGCCCCAACACTGGCCTTTAGCCATCCCCCCTGTACTGGACATTGATGGTTCCTTTTCGGAATCTAGCTTGGCCCCTGACTCTTTACCTCCTGCTCCCAGAAAACCAGATAGATATTACAGGGTTTCTGACTCTCACAAGTTCCTCTTTAAAAATCCTACTGTGCATCCTGAGACCATTTCACAGGGACCCAAGGGCATTAAGGCTACTACTGCCAAAAATCCTACCTCCTCTGATAGAGATTCCAGGGTGCTGGATAGATAGAGTAAGAAGGTATATACTTCTGCAACCTCGGCCATTAGGGCCTTAAATTGACAGTTTCATATCAACAGCATATTATTGGATTGTTTAAACAGAAACTGATTCAGATTCCTGACTGTGATGAAAATAAAGATTTACAGGATTTAATGCATTCTGCTGCACAAGTTGGAAAACATACTTTGCAATGTGGTTTTGATTCACTAGAGGCATTTGCAGGGCTGCTGTCACTGGGTCTGTACTTAGAAGGTATGCTTGGCTTAAGGAGCAATCTTTGCCAGATCATGTTAAAGCTAAATTGCTGGATGCTCCCTTAAACCAGGACCCCCTGTTTGGCAACAAAGCAGAAGTACTTAAAAAGATGGAGGAAAAAGCTAAATCTATGCAAACTGTTAAAGATTTCCTGCAAGTTAACAGCCTCCAAGATTTAGTAGGCATTGGCCCTCTAAGAATTGGTCCTTTCCTGCCTCTTCCAGTCCTTCTCAGTCCAAGCCCAGAACCAGCAGATCACCCAGGCTTCAGTCCCAAGGTACACACAGGACTAAGCAGTGGGGGGCTCCCACTTCCAAAGCAGGGAGTAGTAAGACTCCCCCCTATGGTAAACTGTCTCAATGACTTGACTTTAAAACTTCCAAGCCCTTCTCAACTGACTGCTCCTTTAGGGGGAAAGATTGCTCTGCAAACAAAAAAACTGGAAACTCGTTACCCAGGGCAAATGGGTTTTAAATATAGTTTCCCAAGGATACAGATTCCACTTCAACACTTTACCAACTCCTAACGGTAGGCCAGATCTACCCCCAAATCAGTGGGCAGAGGCTCAAAAGCAAGTTTGCTCTCTCTCAAGTATAAGGGCTATTCAAACTGTCCCAGAAGAGGAAAAGGGGGCAAGGTTTTTACTGGAGACTTTTCCTGGTGCCCAGAAAAGACAACTCCTGACGTCCTATCCTGGACCTCATTATCCTAAACAACTTTTTGGTAATCCCAAAATTCAAGATGCTAACTTTTCTCCAGTTGCTTTCTATGCTAGGTAAGGATGCCTGGTTGGCAACACTGGATTTAAAGGAAGCCTACCTGCACATCTCAATCGGGGAATCTTGCAGAAGATGCCTACGCTTTAAAGCAGGCTTCATGCACCATCAGTT
>NC_056731.1:635337142-635346465 GCF_019279795.1 Protopterus annectens
ATTTTCTATTTTTTTTTCTTGCAGTTTTGAAACTCTCAGGAAGCTAACATCCCTCCAAAAGGTCACCAGTAAGTGTGCTTGTGGCCAACAGAAACCACAAAGGGGTTTTTGCTTTGGCAAGGACCATTAAAATACCAGAGTTTAATCTTGGTTTCCTCAGACAAAATGACACTGGTTTGAAGTTTATGTAATCTAAGGGCCTTACATCATAAAAAAGTGGCCTTGTAACTGTATATCTTGGCCTTAGTGCAAGTGGTGGCCACCCAAAATTCTGAGGGAAGTACATAATCTTAAAGCAGTGCAAAGATTCCATGTAGCAGTGTGAAATGGATTCAGTTAACATTTTGACCAGGTTCATCCCACCAGACCATTTAGTTACTAAAGCTACTTGCATACAGATAGGACTGACTGGGTCTCAACAGTATTATGCTAAGGGCGAGAGGTGAAGCTTTACTTAGCCCTCAGCTTAAACATCATCTTTAGTATAGCTTCATGGATTGTTACTAGGCTAATGACCCTGGGGGGGGGGGGTGGTGCTTTGTAAGCCTAGACAAGTTTTCCCAAATAGGACATTGAGGGCCAGTCATTTATAAGTTACCTCTCTCAATAAGAGACATGGGTGCCATGCCCAGTGTAAATTGCATATTCTCCATCCACTTGTCTAGGCAGTCTCTGGGACACACATTTTTCTCTCCAGCATATCCTGTTTAAGTCACAGGCAAAATTCAGGTCCCTAGACTATGTATTTCTTGTGGGATTTGCATATTCTTTGCAAGGCAGGCATAGATCACCCCTCCGTAATCTGTAGGAGACTGAGTAGTGGGAAAGGGCTTTAATGTGCTCTGCATAAGGCAGGTTTCTTATGCCTTGCGTTTTTTGTAAGGAACTTCTGTGGTCACTGTAGTTGCTGCGCATGCCTTGTCAGGTACATACCAAAGGGAGCATTGTACTCTGGTCTGTTAAGGGCAAAGTATAGTGCGATAATGACCTCTTTGGACCAAGATGTCTGCAGGGGAGCAAACTTAGTCAGCTATAAACGTTTTCAGCATTTGCTTCCATTTCAGAGAAATATATGCCAAAAAGGAGTTGGCCCAGTACTGAGCCCTGGGGGACTCCACTAGTGACTGGCCTCTTGGTGGAGGTGGCCTCAGCTATTTTGACCTCCTGGGTCACATCAGTGAGCCAGTTGGGTATCCAGTGGGTGATGAAAGAGTTTATAAATTAATGAGTTTGTCTATAATGTCGGAGTGTAGTATTGTATCTAAACCTTTGGCCAGGTCGAGATGAGCTGTGTGCAGTCTTAATTTCATCTAATGCTTTGGCAACCTCTTTTTTTTAAGTCACCAGATTTAATAGGCATAACATTCAATGTTCAGTAGTCCTATCTTACTTTCATTCTTTACATATGTGATCTGCGCCGATCCTCGGTTCCGACTCAGCCTATTTACAAGCTGGAAGAATTCTGGTTGGCTCGTGGCTAGGTAGGTATCCCATGGTGCACCAGTACAATCCCCAGATCTCCTTTGCTGCGTTGACTAGTTCGGTTGTGCTTCTCTTTGGCTCTGACTGTGTTTGCATATTTTCCACTTTTATCAAAGTTTTGTGGACTGTTTAGTTTGCAATAGTTCAATATAGTTAAAATCTGTTGCTGTTTATAGTATTCAGTTAGCGTAGTACTCATTAAAGTTATCTTCTATTTGCACCATTTGGTGCAATTTTTGGCCTTTCGCTTTTACTTTCTTTCTTTGTGTCCCGTCTACTGGTTTTTCTATTTGGATTAGTGTAGATGCCTTTTGCGCACTAGTATTCTGTGTGTTTTGATAGTTTGGCGGTTTTCCGCTTGCTGTTTAGATTTTAATAGCTTATTGTTAGCATAGTTTTTTTGCTGATATTGTTAACAGGACTACGTTCTGTTTGTGCTTGACATAAGTTGAATTTGTCATTCTCGTTCTCTGTTGTTCAGTTGAGTGAGATTTCTTACCTTTATAACTGTTGGGTCTGTTTAAGTTAGAAGACCCTATCCCTTCCTTGCCCGGGCTAGGCCCTTTTAAATTAGAGGACCTAGTCCTCGTGGTATCTTTTCCTTTCTGCAGGGCTAGGCCTGTCTTAGAGGACCTAGTCGTCCTCCTTTTTCCTCTGTGTACGTGCGTTATACTAATCAGAATGTCTAAAGAGAGTAAGGAGCATAAGCCATCCGGCTTCAAGAAATGTTATGTGCTCCCAAAAGATGTCCTTAATGGATGGTCACGGTAACTGCGTTTACTGTTTAGGGGCCATCCATTTACAGGAGACCTGTTTATTTTGTCATGCATTTAGTCCTAGGGTGTTGCAGGAAAGGAAGAACAAGATAATCCTAAACGGTCTTCTTAAACCTTCCTTCGAGAAAGATTTGTCTAGTTCCTCCTCATCCTCTAAATCTACCAAAGGAAAGTCGAAATCTGCCAAGAGGCCCTCCCTGGCACTGGCTGGTGTTTCGGATCCACCTCTTAAAGTTGCGAAAACTGTCTCCTGCTGAGAAGTGGCATTGTTGTTACAGGGTCGGTTCCAAGTTTTTCGGAGCCGACCGCTGAGTCTCTTGAGACTGCTTCTCGGAGCCAGTCTACGGACCCTCTACCGATCTCCTTGTTAGTGAAGTCTCCTGTACCTTTGAGATCTCTATCTCCTACTATGTCATCCAGGTCTTCCTGGAGTTTATCGGAAGAAGATGTGGCGAGGGTAGAGCTGAGACTTTTGAAGTCGTCTGCTTTGCCTAAATTGTTGTTGGCTCCAACCCAGTCTGCTCCGGAGCCACTCGAGCCCATTCAACCCTCTGTGCTCATTCCTCCTCTGAGCCATGCTGGTCTTTCGGAGCTGAAGTGCTTGGTACCACTGGTGGAACTGTTGGCTCTAGCTCCCATTGTGGCTGGAGCAGAGTTCTGTTCCAACACTTTCGGTGCCATCCAGAGTGTCCAGGGGTTGATGCTCTCCGGTCGGCCTCAACAGGGATGCTTGGAACCGAACTTCGGTTCAGAGTCTTCCTCTCTGCGCATCGGCTAGGTTGAGTTTGGACCCTGCGTCTATCTCGGAGCCAATGGCTCTGGCACCGATGGCATACTCTGTCTCTTCAGAGCAGGAGAGGTCAGCTTTTGAGATGAGTGTGCTGTCCCGATCGTCAGCTCCTACCAGAGGTACCGGCACTCTTCCCCCCCATAGCACCTACTTCTGTCTCTGCTCCTACTCCCTCCAGCGGCAGCCGAGACCCTCAGCCTCAGGAGCCACTGGCCGGTCGCCCCCACTCTTCCGAGACCTCCCTGGAATGTGCTGAGGATCCCCCATGGAAGAGGACTTGTAAGAGGAAGTATGTCAACTCCCGGGATGAGTCTTTGGCATCTGACACTGACCTCAAGGAGTCGAAAGGGTCCCCCAAGTAGTCCTCTGTCTTTTTCGTAGACATTCTGGAGATCCTTAAACAGAGGTGCCGCTGACCCACTTTCACCCCTTCTGATGAGGAGTCTGTGTACCTGAAGGCTTTCGGGTCTCAACCTTCTGCCTCTTGGGTGCCTCCACCCTTCGACAAACTGATGGATTTAGTTAGTCGAAAAGTGTGGGATACTCCTGATGCCATGGAGCCAGTCCCCAGGAGGCCGAACAATCTTCCAACCCAGTCAGTGCCCAATGCAGCAGCTACTTTTCCCTCGTTCCCCCTCCGAGGGAGTCTCCCAGAGATGCACTTGTTCATGATTGGCCCCTGGGTCTCCTGTATGCTTTTCCTCCCTTTCCTCTCATTCCCAAGGTGATTCAGAAAGCAAAATGGCTGGTAAGCAAATTGATCCTCTTTGCTCCTTACTGGCCTTGTCAGGTTTGGCTCCCCTTCCTCGGGCCTCTTCTCCTGGATGATCCTTGGATTCTGGTCCCAGTTCCAGACATGTTGACTCGCATGTCAGGTTCGCGTCACCCCTCTTTACACACCCTCAATTTGACTGCGTGTCTGCTCCAATGCCATCCCTAGTCAGGCTTCATGACTTCTCGCCTTCCGTGACTCATAGCCTTGCATCTTGTCATAAACCTTCCACTAGGAGACTGTATTCCAGTAAATGGAAAAGATTCTCTCTTTGGGCGGAGAAAATGGATGTTGACCCCTTCACTGTCTCCATTCCAGTAGTTTTGGAATTTCTTTCCGAACTGTTTCACCAAGGATCTTCGGCTGCCAAAATTTTTATTTGGGTTTCCCAGAGTCTAACTTGATGTCTCATAAATTGTGCAAAAAAGGTACTACTTTGCTCAGACCTCCTGTTCAAGAGCCTGTGGCCTCATGGGATTTAAACTTTGTGTTACCAAAATTAATATCTCCGCCCTTTGAGCCTTCTCATTTCTGGTCTTTGAAGTTTTTATCATGGAAGATGTTGGTTTTGGTGGCTATCACGTCTGCCAGACAGGTGTCAGAATTGCAAGCTTGGTCTGTTAAACCACCTCATCTGATTTTTCTTAAAGACAGGGTGTCCCTTCATACTAACCCTTCCTTTGTTCCCAAGGTCTGTTCCCATGCCACGTTGAATCAGTCCATAGAACTTTCGGTTTTCTTTCTGAATCACTCCAATGCAGCTGAGTACAGGTTTCACCAATTGGATGTCCATAGACAATTATGTTTTTATTTGCACCGGACTAAAGACATTCGAAAATCGGATCAGTTATTCATTTCCTTTTTCGAATCCAGGTTGGGCTTACCAGTTTTCAAAGTGACACTCTCTAACTGGATTTCTAGCTGTATAGTTTGTTTACAGTTCTGAGGATAAACCTTTACCCTTTAAAATCAAGGCTTATTCTACCAGATCTCAGTCTACCTCTGCAGCCTTTCAAGTCAGGGTTCCACTTGACAATATTTGTGCAGCTGCTACATGGGCTGCCCGTCACACTTATTACTCATCACAAATTGGATTTAACCTCCAGGGGTAGAGCATCTTTTGGTTCCACGGTACTCAGGAGTATTTTTCCTTGAGCCGCCCAAGAATAAGGCGGTAGGGACGCTGTCCCATATGTCAGAATGAAGGTGCGACAGGACTAAAGAACATAAAGAAGTTATGTACTCACCATAATGTTCCATGTTAGAAGTCCATCTCGCCCTTCATTCTTTCAAACCCGCCCTCCTGCCCCCATCCTGGAAGTACCTGGAGACAGAAAAATACGAATTTCATTATTTTTGGAGACCTTTTAGTGTTGGCTTCTTCTGTAAGCTGTTACTATTCAGCAGCAACAAGATCTGGGGATTGTACTGGTGCACCATGGGATACCTACCTAGCCACGAGCCAACCAGAAGTCTTCCAGCTTGTAAATAGGCAGAGTTGGAGCAGAGGATCAGCTCCAATCCCATATGTAAAGAATGAAGGGTGAGATGGACTACTAACATGGAATGTTATGGTGAGTGCATAACTTCTTTTTTAAAAAAGACAAACTGTGATGAGTCCAATATTTGCAGGTTACCTATGCACTCATGTCCATAATGGCATTACATACGAGGCTGGTAAGCCTTATGGGACAGTAGTTTCCCAGATCAGTGGTTGGATCTCCTTTCTGCAGGGAAATGACTGTAGCCATCTTCCATTCCTAAGGTACAAAACCTGACTGAAGGCTCCAAATGAAAAGCAATTCAAGTGGACCTGAGAGGTTATTTTTCATACTATTTATTAAACATCCCAGGATGTTATCTGGGCCATCGATGCAGCGTTTTTGACATTTGAAAGTAAACTGATGACCTGTTTCCTAGTAATGGTTTGGGGATTGTGATATGCGGTATTTCCTTTGGAGAGTGGGGGGGGGGGGGGTAGAAATTTGATATGAACCTGTCGGCCAAAAGTTTGGCAGTGGCCTCTGGTTCAGTGTGACTGGTGCCATTTACAATGTTATACGCATTGTTGTGCATTTCACCTGAGGTTTCAGACATAGCTGTAGAAAGCTTTGTGGTTGTCCTTTGCCTGTGAAGCTATGTTTCTTCAAATTTAGCCTTTAGTAACTGTCTTCGCTGCTTGTTTAAATTTGGTCAGAAGGCTTTTAGTAAGCATAGCTTTGTTCCTCCTACGCTTGGTCAAGACTTTTTTTTTCTTTTGTTGTATAACCGATTGATATTGTTCCACCAAAGTGGCTTGTTTTGTGAGTTAGCTCGCTCTATACAGCTATCAATCTGGCTGTACAGAGATTACCTCAGTATATGCTGTAGTGTTTACTGGGTTTGGGTGTGCTTGGAATTTAGCTAAGATGTCTCTTAGTAGAGAGAGAGGTTAGCCTTGAAATAGTTCATAAAGGTTTTTGGTTTCGCTGGATTATTTATTTTATTTTACATTTGTTGACTGGGTTAATCCGGCTGAGCTGATGGCCCTTTTCCAGCAGAGACCCGGGGAGAAATGCTCCACAGGTTTACAATGGCATTATAAAAATAAAATGAAATTGTATAGTTTAGCTGTCTGTCAAAGCTTAAACAGAGGAGAAGTAAAAAACAGTGAAAGGCAGATAATATGCTACAATTTTTTTTAGGTAATCTTTGGTGGCTGATTTAAATTCAGTGAGTTGCTTAAGTGATCTAATTTCCAGTGGGAGTTTGTTCCAAGAGATAGCAGGGTAGTAGCTATAGAACTTTTAACCGATTTTGCACTTAGGTTTATGGATTTGTAGTAGGTTTTGATCTGAGCCTTGTAGAGTTCTAGAGGGAGTGCAGAAGAAGGAGATTAGAGGAGACCGATTGGGACAGAAATTTGGTTGTACAAGATAGTGGAACATTTGAAGCTGAGAGAGAAGCTGGTGGGGTAATTCAAGCCAGTTTAAGTGTTTTAAAGAGAGGCAGTGATGAGATCTGTAGCTTTGATTTGCAGCAAATCTGGCCACTTTGCTATAGCTATTATCTAAGGAGAGAGGTTTGGAGATTGGAGAGGTTCTGATAGCTGTACAGTAGGCTAGGTAGGAGATGGGCATGAGAGGGGGAGAATTTGGTTTTGATTGATGGCCAAGTTTTTGATGGGTTTCTTAATACAATTATTAACATGAAAATCAAATATCAGTTGGTTGCCTATCAAGACCCCCTGGAGGTTTTGTGTTGGGTTCAGCTTGTTTTATTTAGAGAGTGGATGGCAAAAGTGGGTTTAAGGTTATGTAGGTTTTTGGTGAGAAAAAGTAAGTTTTTTTTTTAAGGAGTCAGAATTAGCAAGACACTAGTTTATCCCTGACTAGAGAAATAGTGTTGATGAAGGAAAGGAGGGCTGTATTGGTGGTATGCTTTGGGCGAAAGCCATGTTGTGTGGGGGTGAGCAAATTGTCTTGTAATAGATAATGTTAAGGTGTCTATCTCACCTTCATTCTTGCTGGTGGGTTCGGAGCCGATCCTCGGCTCTGACTCGGCCATCTTCAAAAGCTCGAGAGCTGCTTACTGGCTCGAGGCCACCCCCTATCCCATGATGCCTGGCGCTAGATTCCCAGATCTCGTTTGCCGCTTCTGCTGCGAGGTTGTTCTGCTGGCTCAGGTCGTATAAAA
The DNA here is from genome assembly GCF_019279795.1 of Protopterus annectens. Classification (NCBI taxonomy): domain Eukaryota; kingdom Metazoa; phylum Chordata; order Ceratodontiformes; family Protopteridae; genus Protopterus; species Protopterus annectens. The sequence continues at coordinate 635,344,638 of NC_056731.1, forward strand.
CTTATTATTACTAGTTGTTTTTCTGTCATAAAAAACGTTAGTTTAGTTATAACTATTCTATTTTAGTGTTTCTATCTGAATCCCTTCTCTTTTTCAGAAACTTGTTTTAATTAGAGAGTTTCCCCTCCCCCCTATCTAGCCCTTTTCTTACCTCAAAAGGTTTCCGTTTAAGTTGGAGGATAACCTTTTCTGTCTTTCTCTCTATTAAAGTTTTTGTTTATAGTAGCTGTTAGCTAGATGTCCTTCAAGAATGCAACTGCAGTCCTGACAAATGGGTTGTCCTGCCTCAGGCAGCCCTTCGGTCGGCCAGATTCCAAAGTCTGGGTCCGGCGTCGGCTGATGTCGCCTCTTCCCCGACGTCAGAGCGGCTGGGGTATAAAAGCATCAGCCAACGCCATCTTCTTCGGTCTTTCTTGCTGCGCGGTGCCCGACGCAGAAGCAGTTCGCAAGTGCCGATCGGCCAGCTCCTGTGTTTTCAGATACCGAAGTCATCAAAAAGCCAAGTACCCCATTGGGGAATCTTTTCTTGCCTCAGCCGATGTCAGATAAAACTGCAAAAGTTAATAATTGCTTGTCTTGTGGTAAACAAATACCTCATAAGGACTTCCATTCTTACTGCCTTCCCTGCCTCGGCCCAGACCACGACGTCTCGGCCTGTGCTTCCTGTGCTTGCTTCAATAAGTGCACACTTAGGCGCCGGGCAGAATTTGCTGAAGACTTTTTTGGGGAAAATTACTCCTATATCATGCCGTCGGAACTACCGACAGCACATATTTCAAAAAGCGGAAGGACCGGGACGACATTCGGACGCGACTTCCACCGACACCACGCTAAAGCCTACCACGAGTGCATCGGTCTCTTCGGAGGCGGTAATTCAACCGCTCCAGACCGACGACACCGCTTACCCGCTGCCGGTCCCGGAGGCTACCCCGGTGCCAGTTGTTGATTTTCCTCCTGAAACCGAAGCCCAAGATTTGCCTGATACCATACCGGTGGACAAAGTTACTCTAGTACGTGGGGCAGCTGGGCCTCCTGTGTCTATGTCCATAAAGGCCTACACACATGCTAAGGCTGCCAGCCAGGCTAAGTCACACCCTCATAAATCTTTTTCACAGGGTCCCACTTCTGATAAACAGATCATGACTTTAGCTGCAGATCTAATTTCTTTAATCAGGGGCTCTCGGGCTCATCCAGACAGAGGTTCTCAGCCGCCTTCAGACAAAAGGCCTAGGATTGAGCAGGCAGGATACCCTTTCCTCAGATGAAGCCTCTGGTGAGTCAGGCCATTCAGATTCCCAGGAAGAATCCTTCCTGGCCTCTGAGATTCTGATGCTGATGAATCCATTCCCTCTGCCTCTCCTCCTGAGGATATTTCTTTCAGGGAAATTCTCCACTCCATGAGAGAGCATTTTCAGTGGCAGGGCCAGGATTTCTCCGACTCAGGAAAAGGCGGACTTTCCTTAAGTTACCCCAGCACAGGCCTTTAGCTATACCCCCAGTGTTAGATGTATTGGATGATGTGTACTCAGACTCCAGTACTTCTCCTGATTCTCTCCCTCCTGCTCCTGTCAAGCCAGACAGATATTACAGGGTTCCTGAAACTCATAAACATCTCTTTAAGGCCCACTCTGTTGATCTAGAAACTATTTCTCAGGGGCCCAAAGGAGTGGCCACTTCCACGGCCAAAAATCCTTTGCTCACAGACAGGGAATCTAGGTCCCTGGAGAGGTGGGGTAAAAAAGTTTATACCTCAACCACCCTTGCCATGAGGGCACTTAACTGTCTTTTTCATATGTTTCAGTATCAGGATTTCTTGATGGATGATTTG